>NW_027256889.1:605000-860000 GCF_029215685.1 Pituophis catenifer annectens | reverse complement strand
TTAGCAATTAGCATTCTCGTTGCTGGAAATGGCAGATTAATCATTTTACAATTTGGCTGGTCAAATTGATGCTTCAAAGCTGAGCTCAGCTCGCTGTATCAATAAGCAATTTCTTTAAATGTTCAAACCGATTTGCGTGTTCTCAAATGGGAGAACATTTCGGAACTGCAAGGTGTCCAAAAATCTCATTACAGGTAGTCCTCGACTTACAACACTTCATTTAGTGACCATTCAAGGTTACAGCGGCACTAAACAAAAGTGACTTATGCCCCTTTTTCACACTTATGACCGTTGCAGCCTCCCCATGGTCACATGATCAAAATTCAGACGCTTGGCAACTGGCATGTACCGTGTTTCCCCAAAAATAAGACCGTCTTATATTTTTTTGAACCCTGAAATAAGCGCTTGGCCTTATCGCCATGCACTCCAAAGCCCGATTGGGTTTATTATCAGGGGATGATGCCTTATTTTGGGGAAAACAGGGTACTTATTATGACAGTTGCAGTGTCCCGGCCTTACGTGATCCCCTTTTTGCGACCTTCTGCCAAGCAAAGTCAACGGGGAAGCCAGATTCACTTAATGACCACGTTAACAATAACTACAGTGATTTACTTAACAATTATAGCAAGAAAGGTTGTAAAATGGGGAAAAACTCACATAGCAACTGTCTTGCTTAGCAACAGAAATTTTCCGCTCAGTTGTAGTTATAAATCAAGGACTTCCTGTATTGTTTTACGGGGAGAAAAAAAATTGCTAATCTATTCTAAACCACTTAAAAGTTTTCAAGGAAACGTTCAGAACAGGCTGTTTCTCACCACTACACCGTCCTGCCCCTAGACTAAGGAAGCCAGGAAACACCTTGGCAGAGAAAACAGGAATCGGAAGCCTTTCTGGAATAAAGGAACTCAGAGGACTTTGCAAACCCAGCCGTCCTTTGCCTGCCTTTTCAAGCTTCAGGGCCTCCCTTCTTTCGGAATTAACTTCTTCCAGTTCTTATTTACACACAACTGAATCCTAGAACTAAGCTGCACTGCTCGAGCGTGGAATCCTCTGTAGCAATTTGTCACACTAATAGAGAAAGTGACGTGGGGCTCCTAAGGAGCCTTAAATTGAAAGGAAAGGAAAAGCAAATTGTGGGAAAGGCAGAGGCGTGTGAGTTGGGATTTTTCACAACTCGTGCAAATATCTGGGGCAGGCAAACTTTCAGCAGCTCAGGGCAAGGGCAGCATTCAGAACAGAATACAGAGTTGGAAAGGACCTCAGAGGTCTTCTAGTCCAACCCCCTGCCTAGGCAGGAAACCTTATACTATTCTGCACAAATGGCTGTCCAATCTCTTCTTGAAAACCTCCAGTGATGGAGCATTTACGACTTCTGGAGGCAAATCACTGGACTCATTAATTGTTCTGTCAGGAAATGTCTCCTTAGTTCTAGGTTGTTTCTCTCTTTGATAACATATGAGAGAAACCAGACTATAAAAACTGCTTTGTTTTGTTCTTCTTGGGCTTTACGTTCGTGCTGTCCATCTCCTTTGGGCTTTTCCGTTTATTCCAGGGTCGCTTGGCCGAAGCCCAAAGACGGAGCTGCTCAGGGATCTATGCCGAACCTGCCCCAGCTTTGCCAAGTGACTTGCTTTAAAACCTCCGTGCTATGATGTAGAAGGGGGGGGGTCTCCAAAGCTGGCAACTCAAAAGAACTCCAAACATTCAAAGGAATGTTTGTTGAGTAGTTTATATTTCTGTTCTATTAAATCAAAGGAGGTGTGGATGCAATATTTCAAGATCAGCAGCTGAAAACCCCAGCAGCTTTCAGCAGGCGATGGTGCTAGTCCTCTAGGTGGGAGGAACTCCAGCTTCCATCATCCTTAGCCAGCCCAGCTAAGAGCTAAGAAGGGAAGCCCGCTCAACAGCTGGAGAACCAGAAGCTGCCCAGCTGAGGATGCAGGCTGCAGAGGTGTAGAGCTAAGTCAAAGGGACATGAAATGCAGCCCCCACCCCAGTTCCCTGCTCTGAATCCAACTGGACACCCCCCCCCCACAGTGCAGGAGAGAGGCCTGTGTTCCTGACTCCCCCTCACCTCATCCACCAGCTGCATGAATGTCAGAATAACACCAGCATCCAGGATCTGATGACTCGCATTAAAACATGGGGGCTGGGGGCAGTGATTCTCCCCCAGCCTTGAATTAATTGCACAATATTTCCAGCCCTCCCCAAAGATGAAACTTGGTTGTTCTGCTCCTTAGCCTCTAGAGCAGTTTCTCAATCTTGGAGATGTTGAGATATGTGGACTTCAATTCCCAGAATTCCCCAACCAGCATAGCTGGGAGTTGAAGTCCACAAGGCTTAAAGTCACAAAGCCACCCCTCCCCTCCCTTACAAAAGTTTCTGAACAAAAAGAAAGAAAACAAACCAAGATCATCTTTAACCTCAGAAACCCTGATGAGAGCACCCCTCAAAGCACAATTCGGAACCTTCTCTTCGTCCCCACCCCCCCCCAAAAGAATCCAAAGCCTTTGATCTCCCTGGGGAAAACTAAACGGAGGGCTGGGAATTCCTGGACAAGCAGCCCAAGTCCCTGCATTTGTTCAAATGCAGCAGCTTTTTCTTCTTCTTCTCCCCATTGAAAAAAGTTCAGATTTGCGTTGCCCCAATTAATGCATACAGTCTGTCAGTAATTTGGATCATTTGCATGATGCATTAGGATTGCAAAGCCCCGGCCGCCTTTCTTGTTACGGAATTTATTCCAAAGGCCCAGCCAGGCAAAGCAAGGCCAGGCCGTTGGGGGGGGGGGGGGGGCTTCCCAGACACCCCTCCCCCATTAATTCGACTGTTGTTGGGAATCCGGATCGCCCTCTTCCAGTCCCCCGTTTTTAAGGAAAACTCAATCCCGGCTTCCGCCTCCAGCAAAGGGGGGCTGCTCCCCGGGGGCCTCCTGAGAGCGAGCGAGCGAGCGAGAGGGAGAGGCGGGCGGGCTTCTGCTGGTCGCCTTTGTCCTCCTGGCTGAAGAGCTCGGGGGGGGGGGGCGGGCAGCGGAGGGGGCGTTGCGGCCCCCAAGGGACGAAGGCCGGGGAGAGGAGAGGCGAGCCGAGCGAGACCCCGAGACACGCAGCGCCGGAACCCCAGGAATCCCGCATTCGCCGCCCTCCGTCTGTCTCAGGGCACGTGACCCCCACTCCCCCACCCCACCGAACGCCTCGCCCCCCGCCCCCCCCCCCAAAGGCAGAGCCCGGCCGGGAGCGGTCCAGCCAGGCCGCTGCGCAGGAGGCGGAGGCGCCGCGGCTGTTCCGCCGCTCTGCCTATGCTCAGAGGCCCGGCCCAGCCCAGCCCAGCCCGCCAGCGCCCCTTGCACGGGGCGGGAGGGGCTCCAGGGGCTCCCCGTGCGGGACCGGCCCTCTGCACGTGCTCGGCAGCCCCCGCCGCCCCCCAAGGCTTCCCCCGGGCCCGGCCCAGCAGCCGCTTACCTGCCTCCGCAGCCCCGCGCCGGTCCTCAGGCCCGCCCGCCGCCCAGCCGCCCCTCGCAGCCCAGCGGCCCGGGCGGGGAGCGCGGCGCGGCCATCGGCGCCCAGCCAGGCGAGGCGCGGCAGCTGCAGCGGGCCGGGCTGCGAAGGGAGGCGGCGGGCAGCGGCTCGGGCGGAACCGAGGGGAGAACCGGCGGGCGGAGCCTCCCCGCGCAGAAAGCGGCCCCGAGGACGCAGCTGACCGGGAGCCTAGAAGGCGCGCTCTCCGCTGCGGACCCGCCCCGCCCACGCCCCTCCCTCCCCGGCTGCGGCGGCGGCAAAGTTCTCCCGGGAAGTGCCGGTGGCGCTGCCGGGGCTGGCGAGGCTTGAGCCGCCCGATGGCTCCGAGGAAGAGGCGGCTGCAGGGGGAGCCCGCCCCACCTTTCCAGGCAGCCCCCGGCCGGACCCTCTGAGCACGTGCGAAGGCCGGAGCCTCGTTGGGGAAGGGGCGGCCGGCTGCCGGGTAGAGGGGGCGGGCCGTTCAGCCCCGGCAGAGCCCGGTGGGGCGGAGGAACTCTGCGCCCTGAGCTCCGAGGACGCAGCGGCGCTTCAGCCTCCCCGGACCTGCCGCAGAAGCGACTCTCGGCCTTAGTTCAGGTCTCGGGGCCGGCAGGCAAAGGCGGTGCTACGGGGGGGTGGGTGGGGGGGGGCAGGAATTAAAACGCGACTTCTTTCCTCCGCCGTCGTCTTGCTCCGGGTTGGCTGAGCAGCCCTTCCCCAGGAGCGACCGCCTTGCTTTGGGAATTAAGGCCCTTTGAGAGAAGGGAACCTTCGCAGGCAAATGTCCGAATTGGAGATTGGACAAATAAATAGGAAAAATGCAGATTGAACCATTACCCTGCATATGACTCAGATTTAGAGGGATCTTTTTTACACCCTCACTCTTTTTTCACACACAATTCCCAGGCAGTTTGTTTAGTTTTCGACAGCTCGAAATCCCTGGAAATCATTCGCACAAAGTCACCCTTTCGCAGCCAACCTCCATCTATAATCCTGTGTCGTTACCCACTTAGCCCTCCGAGCGGTCAGGGACAAAAGCCAAAGTATTAAAAATTGGCAGGTCACAAATCTGGCAGGTCTGGGATCCCCCAAGTCGTGTTTCTTCCTGCAGGAAGGATCCCAGGAGCTGCTCAGACTCTCCTCCTAATATTAAATGCCAACTTACCCGTAAGATTTCACACCTTAGGAAGTGGCCAAAATTAACCCTGTAAAAAAATTCACCATTTTTCCTTCGGGTGACACGTGTTGCAGATCGGCGTGTGGAGTGCACACCTGGGGAGGTTTGAGAGGAAGGGGAACACGGGGGGCGCAGAAGCCCTTATACAGGTAGTCCTTGACTTACAACTGTTTGTTTAGTGACCAAAGTTACAACGGCACTGAAAAAAATGACATTACATTTTTCACACAACTGTTTCAGCCTCCCTGGGGTCACGTGATCAGAATCCAGGCGCTTGGCAACTGCTTCATATTTACAACGCTTGCAGCCTCCCAGGGTGACGTGACCCCCTTTTGTGACCTTCTGACAAGCAAAGTCAACAGGGAAGCCAGGCTCACTTAGCGACTGTGGCATTAAAAATCATGGTGATTCACTTTAACAACTGTGGCAAGAAAGGTGGGCAACGCTCACTTAAGAACCGTCTCACTTATCAACAGAAAGGTTGGGCTCAATTGTGGACATAAATTGAGGACTACCTGTGCAGGAGCTCCAGAAAGCAGCCTCCGGAGTGTGGGGTTTTACAGCTGTGGGCTTCAACCGGAGCATCAGCATGGTACCAAGTCAAGGATGGTCCCTCTGAGCATGTACAAAGTGCCTCGGCTTTGTTCTCCCTTGCAATTGGAACACTGGGGAAGGGGGGGTGCAAAAGAAACCCACTACGGGAGGCATGGCCTCATTTTTTAAGTGTTTTTAAGTGTTTTATTGTTTTTTTAATTAACGGGGCCAAATTTATATATGTATATTTTTAACTGTATTTTAATATTTGTACTTGATGTTTTTACTTGGCTGTTCACCGTCCTGAGTCCTCAGGGAGAAGGGCGGTATACAAATTCAAAATAAAATAAAATAAAATAAATTTTCTTAATGGCAGGGGCAGGCAATTCTGCCCCTGGCTAGCCATCTCCTCCTCAGACACCCTCCATGCAGGATTATCCGGGTCCCTCAGAGGCGGTCAGCTTGCACCCCCGCCCAACACACACACACACACACACACACACACACACACACACACACACACACCCTCGCCCCGCAAAATCTCCTTCCCAGGCCAGCTTCCAATCTCTGTGCCCCAATTGCCTCTCTCCGCAGCCTGACTTATTAATCCCCCTCCTCTCTCCCCGATGCAGCTGCCGATATTAAATTGGGAGGGGGAGGAGGGTCCCTTTAGAACTTAGCAATTACTTCCCTGGCCAGAAGGGAGGGGGGGAGGGGGCCGGTGGCAGCATTGCCCCCTGACTGGTTCAGCCTGGCGTGTCCTGGCAATTCTTTATTTGCAGAAATGGACTCAGGAAGTCACAGGAAGAGCTTTGGGCCTTCTCTGTCTGCAGCGGTCTCTGCTCCCCATTTGCTAAAAGGGGGTTCTTCAGATTGGGGGCAGAGAGAGGGTGGGGGGGGGGGTAAGCAGATCCACAAGGAAACAGCCCCTCACCCCCACTGGCTCAGGCCTTTGGCTTTTCGTGATGCAAACCTTTTGGACAGGAATAGAGTGGTGGGCATTTTTTTTCTTCCTTCACCCCCATCCCCACCTGCCTTGCTATTTTCCCCCCAATTTACATGTGTGTGTGTGTGGGGGGTGCATGCATCCCTGCACACCTTCACAGGTGTGTTGTTTCAGCCCTCCACAGCATTCACAGTTTGCCACGTGACCCCTGGGGAAAATTTCATTGTCCTCCCCTGGTCCGAGGCATCCCAAAAGAAACGGCAACTGGGTGCCCACCGCTGGGATCCCCCTTTCGGCCCTAAACGTGAAGCCAGAGCAGAGGAGGGTCAACCCGAGGGGTCACCTGCTGCCCAGGTGTCTGCCAGAGGGCAGAAGGCTTGCAGATGGCAGCCCCCTTGCCTGCTGCCTTCGTTGACAGACCGACCTAAAAATGCCTGAAGACGCCGGAGGCATTTTGAAGACGGGTCTGACGGGGGAGGGGGGGACGAGGCCTCCCCTCCACTCTAATAGCAGCACCCTCAATAGCAGCCAAATCTCAGTCTCTCTTATCTGGCTGCATCTCAAAGGGGGGGGGGCAACTGTCTGATCCCCCCCCCTTGAGAATTTCTCATTCCTGGACTTGGAGCTATGCAGAGGGGACCCCCAGATCTGGGTCTCTCTCAAGCCCCTTAGAGGGATTGGAGGCAAGGAGAGACTCGGGGGTGGAAGCTGCTTCTTCCACCTGCCTTTCCTTCTGGGGAGGGGGCACCAGGGCCGCAGCCCCAGCCGAGGAGCTTTTAGCCTTGTGCTTCTGGCTGTGTAATTGGATTTTAATAGACTTCAGCGAAGCTGATGAAAACTAATAAGCACCCAAATTCCTCGGAAATACAGCCAAAGGGCACCATTTCGGATGCTGGCAGTGGTGGGGGAGGCAGGGAAGGGAGGGGGCTGGTTTTGACACCGGAATCTGGGGTCAGGGAGCTTGCTTGTGGGACACAGCCCCTGGCTGTAGGTTTGGGGGGGAAGAATGAGCGTTTGCCCACCCCCACCCCATGATAGGCTGGTGCCAGGAGCCTCGGATGCCACCCATCAGGTGCTGCTTCCCTGCCATCTCTAATCCCTGCTGCCTACCCACCCACCTCAGCTGATGCGTCAGAGGCGGCCCCTTCCCCCTGCATTCCTATCAAGGAGAAGCTGCGGCCAGCTTAATCGCCTGCCCCCCCCCCTTTTCAGAGGAGACCACAGACTCATTTGTATTCATTCATTCCATTTCCATGTTTTAAAAACAGCGCTTAAAGCAAAAGTGTCACGGAAAGGCAGAAAAATCAACGAAGGTGAAAGCGACACACAGAAGGAACCAGAAAGGAAAAGCAGCCATGGACTAGACAGGCCCCCCTCCCGCCCCCTCCCCCCTTATGCTCAGGTGAGACCCTCCTTTGAGCCCTGCAAGATGGCTCAGCTCTCACTGGGGGTCATGAGAATTCATTTTTAAAAGAGGAGAGAAGCAGCTCCCTGATTTGGGGGGGGGGGCAGTCCTCTAGATGCAACGCTGGTCAGATGCCGCTAAAGGAGGCAAGCAGAAGGAAAGCCACCAGGGTCAGTGGAAAGAGCCCCTGGCCATTTGGGAAGCCAGGTTTCCACGACAGGCTAACTCTCCCGTGAGATTCTCTCGGTCTTCGTGTCGTGTGAAGCCAGCTTGACAAAAGTTGATAAACCAGAGTTAGGCAAATCATAATTTATCTGAAGACAACCCGTGACGGTGCGGAACAAGATACGGGAGCTTCGCTCAGCCCCACATGGGAGCACCTCCTGTTCTGCTGTTTTAACTCCTGGGGCTCCAACGACCCCGGGGGGGGGGGATGGAGGCTGAGGAAGGCCCTCCTTTCTCCCCATCACCGCCTACATGTGTTCTGTCTCTTTACATTCCAGCCGATCCCGTCAGGCCAAACCCTACTAATTCTTTATTTTTAAAAATTTTGGCAGGCACATTTACATATAAATTGAATTCTGCACCTCCCAGGAAATCCCCCTCTCGGCAGCCGTGGACCTACCCCCCCTCCACCCCCACACTTGTCAAAACGGAGAGAAGAGGCAGCAGCCTTGTTAACGGCAGCAGCCCCCAAATGGGGGATGTTTGGGGCTGGCAGGCAGGTGAGGCACCCCAAACGCCCCCCCCCCACAAGGGAGCCCAGCCTGCCATATCCAGGGGCTCCTCTGCAGACCTCAGAAGGGACGTCGGGGGTCTTTGGGGTCCCAGATCCCCCGGCTGCCCCTTCCTGGCACAGAGCTACAGACCCCACCTGGTGAAAGGAATGGAAGCGTCTCCCATCAGGCTTAGATTCCTGGGAGAGATTGTGTGAACTCGACCCACCTGGCAAAGGGACTCCCACCCCAAAAAGGTTCCAAATTTATGACAGTTCCGAAGTTACGACACCCAGCTCTTCCCTCTCCCCCCTCAGTCATGTGGGTGCATTCATGGCCGTCAGCAAGGGCCCCCTGGTCACGTGACCACAATACACATTTTTGGCAAAAACTAGTGTTTAGTTCCGATTTTTTTGAAGAAATGCCCCATAGCAAACGAGTTCACTTAATGACCATGGATTCATTTTACAACTGCACCATTTGCTTAACGGCCACCACAAAAAAAAAAGGTTGTAAAATCAGGCTCTATTACAGTCGCAAGTTAAGGACCTGGACTTCTGATGGGGGGGCACCCGCTCAGGACTCCGGCCTGGGGGGTCCCGGATGCCGCCAGTCCCGTGATGGAAAGGCAGCACCGGCCTTGTGAATAGCATCCTCACTGAGGATGGGGAGGGGGCACGCCCCCCCCGTCTCTGCCCACTTCAACATTGGGGCCACTGTGTCCTGCAGGTAGACAGAAATCCCTTTGCGACAATCATAAACCATTTGCAACTAATCCCTGGACAATCTGGAATTCTGGTTGGGGTCTTATGGTCTCACATGCAGCGTTTATTTATTTATTACATTTGCCTCCTGTTTCAATCAGGCTCTCAGCACTTCACTCAATGGGGGGGTGGGGGGAGAGAACAGCTTAAACCTCCACGGTAGAAATAAAATCCACATAAAATGAAAACCATCACCATAAAACAAGTCGCAGAAAAAAAAACTTCTAAAAAAAGAAGAAGAAGAAGGAGAGCCCTGATCCGATCCAAGCGTCCTCCGGAAGTGCCACTGCAGGGAGGAGCTGGCTGGTTTTCCACTGAACTGGCTCTGCTGCCAAGAAGTGGCACCTCTTGGTATCCTTTCCTTTAACCCTCCCAAGCAGTTTCGATGACCTCACCGGAGGCCGAGCTGGGTGACGGAATCCCTTGGCCCACACTGGAGGGACAGCTGCCAAGGATGGGTTTTGCCAAACTGCCGCTGTGCTGCACCCAGAAGAGCCACGGGGAGAGGCGGCTCGCCCCACGTCTCTGGCCCTCTTTGAGCTGCACCGGGCAAACAGTCTTTCAGGAATTGGCTAGGCAGGGGGTTGGACTAGAGGACCTCCAAAGTCCCTTTCAACCCTATGCTTCTATGTTCCAACCCAGTTCAGGGGCCCTTTCAACAACTGCACCAGAAATCAAGTTCCTAGTCCTTATGACTTGTTGGCAAGCAGTAAATAATCTCTCGGCAAGGCCTAGTCCTGCCTGAATAGTCAAGAAGCCAGCAATGGTTTGGGGGGGGGGCGACCCTGGAGGCAACTGAAGACCTGCCCGGACTTGCAAACTCAGCACAGGACAGGTGAGCCGTCCCAGAGAGGGCGGAGCGCTTGGCACGGTCCGTTTGGCTTTCCTCCGATGCCAAATTTAGTTCTTTTATGTCGCTCGCTCCGTGCAGACCCCACCCAGGGCAGAGAGAGACACGCACGCTTGCACACACGTGTGCATGGCGGCCTCCCTCTCCGCCTTTCCCCAGCGAAGCCCACTCTCACCAGCGATCCTCGGGGCTACAATCTCCAGGAGCAAACGGCATTTTCTAGGAAGATGAGAAAAGCCTCGGACAATGTGGGGGAGGAAACGGCAAGGGGGGGGTCATCGGGCAGCTTTGCTGCTCCTCCTGAGCTATCAATTATCCAGGAACATCTGAGATGCCAGGAGCCCTTCAGCTTCCTTGGGTGAGACTCAGACACCCCTTCAATCCCCCAATTCAGGGCTCACACTGCCAAGAGAGCCCCTCCCTTGCATAAAGGATCCCCGTTTGCCCCCCCCTCTCCTGCAAAGCTCCACCTGGCCCATCCACCAAGCCTCCCTGGGCAGGATTAATCTATGCCACCAGGTCACGAATGTCTCATTAGTCACACATTAGAGGCTCGTGGCTGCCACGGAGGGTCTGGGGATGCTGATTAAGTGGCTGCTGGCATTGGAGGGCACCCCTCAGCAATACCAACAGGGGGGCTGGAATGGGGAGGGGGAAGAGCAGAGGGCAGGAAGGCTAAAGGAGTCGCAGGACATCCCACGCCTTGCCTTGCCAGCTGAACTTGGCTTCTTCACAACCAAGATTGGCCTGGGTCGCCACCCTCCTTGCCAGGCTTCTCTGGGGTCTCCCCTCTCTTGGAACTGCAATTGGGGGGCCCTTTCCCTGGGGCCCTGAAAGGCCGTCTTTTCCAGCTGCCTGGGAGCACCAGAACATCTGCCAAGACAAAAGTGGCCCATCTCCGCCTCTCCGCCTTCTTCCCACCGCCGTCCCCTCCCTTCCCTGGCTGGCTCTGTTTGCCATGTCCGCCCGTTGCGGCTGGCATAAATCAGAGACCTTGAAGGGGGAAAGTGTGCAGCTCCCATTTGACTCGTCAGGAAATTCAAAGAGCGTTAAAAGCTTTGCACTTAGCAGAGGCCGGTGGGAGAGGCTGGAAGGGCACGGGGGGGGTGGGGGGGGTCAGCAGCAGTCACCACCCTAGAGAGACTCAAGCCTTGGTGACATGGCACCATGCAGCACGTGGGCCCTGTGGCCCTTTTCCTGCCAGAGATCGGCCAGTGGTTTTCAGCACCGGTGGCAGGAGAGCGAAAGGCTTCGTGGCCCAGAGGACTACCTAATGAAGGAGAATATGTGCAGCTCAGGATTGACCCGGGGAGCTTGCTTGTTTTTTGCAGACGTTTCATTACCAAACTAGGTAACCCCATCAGAGCACTCAGGATGTTACCTAGTTTGGGCAACAAGCTAGAATTCCCCAGCATGCACTGGCTGGGGAATTCTGGGAGTTGAAGTCCACAAGTCGTAAAGTTGCCAAGGTTGGAATTTCCTGCGTTAATGTATATGAATCTCTTTCAAAATAAATTCAGAGTTATTTTTCCCAGGCTTAGTTGCTTTTTTCCCACCTTTTACTTTCTGCGTATTTTGGCTGGGAAGGGGGTGGGCAGGGACCAGTCGTCCAGCTGCTGACTGCCCACCTCTCCCCCTGGCCTGAAGGGAAGTCCAAACAGCCAAGTGGGATGATGCAACCCAACGCAACCTTTACTCATCTCTGTGGATTCTGCCCATGAAAAGCCCAGACAGCCCCACCTGGGCAACGGCTGGTTGGGACTGGCATGGGGCTTGGCTTAGGAAGAAGGCGGGAGAGAGAGGAGGCCGGAGGGCCTCTCCAGCAGAAAGCAAGCTCTCTGGACACAGCCAGGGAGGGTTTCTTTACATGACCGGTCAGCCCCGAATGAGTCATGCCACAGTCGACTGAGGTCCGGTGACCAAACGGTGCCGACAGGATTCTGGATCCTCTCCAGACCAAGGAGGTGGCACCAGAGGGGGGCACAGAGTAGCCAGGAGGGAGGGGAAATGGGGGCAGCTCCAGGCAGGAAACCTGAAAACCAGGAAGGGGATATTCTAGAATCCAGGGGGAAAAATGGCACATTTCAACCCCTCGCTTCCCCAAGGGGAAAAAAAACCCCAATCCCTGTACTGGTAAGCCTCAACTTACAACAGTTCATTTAATGACGGTTCAAAGTTACAACGGCACTGAAACGAGTGACTTCTGACCGTTGTGGTCACGCGATCAATATTGGGACGTTTGGCAACCGAATCCTATTTATGAGAGTTGAAAGGGTCCCAGGGTCACGTGGTCCCCTTTTGCGACCTTCCGACCAGCAAATCCTGACTGGACTGTCTGTCTGTCAGAAAAGGGGCAGGGTCTCCTGCTTGGGCAGGGGGTTGGACTAGATGACCTACAAGGTCCCTTCCAACTCTGTTCATCTGTTAAAGCCAATGGGGAAGCCGGAAGCATTTAAGAACTGTGTGGCTAACTTAACAAGTGCAGTGATTCAGTTAACAGTTATGGCAAGCAAGGTCGTAAAATGGGGCAAAACTCACCTAACAACTATCTCGCTTAGCGACAGAAATTTTGGAGTCAATTGTGGTCGTAAGTCGAGGACTACCTCTATGTCCCAACTGCAGAATCAAATGTCCAGATTTGGCGTAACCGAAAACTGCTCGCCAGAGGCTGAGGGGCTCTTGTGGGGAGTAGAAATGAAGCTCGATATTTTCTTCTTTTTCTCCTTCAGCTCCAGTTCAGGTCAACCTGCTTCCTTCCTCCCACTTTCCATGCAAACGGCTTCAGGATCGATACTGTTTAGGGAGGGACATCACTAGCAGATAAACCGCTCTGCTTATCTTGGGGAGGGGGCTGAGTTAATCCGTGGTGGGCATCTCTAAGAGGTTTGCCCTGGAATTAAAGAGGCAGAGGCAACCAAACTGGGAACGCCAATCGATAAACCTGCAAAATGGTTGTTGAAAGGCTTCTGGAGACGGTGTGTGTGTGTGTGTGTGTGTGTGTGTGTGTGTGTGTGTGTCTAAGTTGGCCTGGGGGGGAGCTGATCCAACAACTGGCCTGCTGCCCACAGCCGGACAGGTCCGGCCACAAATAGCTTCTCCCAAAGAGGCACAAAACACGCTTTTGGGGCAGACAGGAGCCACCCATGACCCATCACTCCGCCCTTCCCGGTCCAGGTGGAGAAAGGAACCAGCCAGCCTGGATGGGCCAAGAGAGAAAGAGGGGTGGAAGGGGGGTGGATCTCTGACCCCCTGGACAGGAACCCCTGTGGAGCCCTCCTTCCTGGACCCGAGGGAGGAAACAGCAACAGGAAGTGAATCCTGGGGAGATGATCAACATTTTGCTGGGGAATTCTGAGAGTTGGTCCACAAGTCTTAACGTTCCCAAGGTTGAACACCTCTGTGGTATTACATCACTAATGACTCTTTGGGGAGATTTTGGCCCCATCCTCAAGCATTTGGCCCTCAACCCACCTCCCCAGATTGTGGGGGTGGGGTGGGGTGGCACTCTGGAAGCTGACCTCCCCAGCAGAGGATGGGCACCACTTGTCACCTCCATCCAGAGACCACAAGCGCCAGGGTCCTTCTTGCCCATCACAACTCTCAAGGGGCAAACTGCTACAGCAAATACTCCCCCTCCCCATTATAGCCATATCTTTTTTTCCTGAAAACAATCCCTGACTAGATGACTTCCAAGGTCCCTTCCAGCTCTATTCTGATTGATTCTTGCTTCCCTCTCTGCCAGGGCTGGAAGCTGAACCCGAAGCCTGGCCTGGAGGGCGGGCAGGCAAGGGGCCTCCGTGCTGGGTGTCCTCCTCCACTGCTGGCCAAGGTCCACTGCTCCCACTCCTCGGCCGGCCTGGGGCTTCCTCAGCCTTGCTCGAATCGGCCTCGGAGTTTCAAATCCTTGCACAGAGACTCAGCTGGAGAGCCGCGGAAAGCCCAGGACTGCCCTGCACACCTGGCACCCCTCCCGTGGCTCCTCCTCCTGCAAAACGAAAGGGCTTCCTCCAGCAATGACCTCACCTGGGGATCCCGGTCTGGATGGCTCACTTTCATTTTCTCTTGCTTGCTTTCCAAACGTCACCTGTAGGACCAGCTTGTTTTCAGGATCCAACCGAAAACTGAAAAACCGTGAGCGATATAAAAAGAGGAAGCATGGAAGGCCCAGGACATTGTCAGGTTTTCTTAGCTGGGATTTCAGCCAGCAGGCACAGCCGACCAGAGAAGCATGGACTCCAAGATGGAAATCTTCTCCCTTCGCCACCGGAGCTGCAGCCCATCCTCAGGGGCAGGTGAGTCAGTTCCTGGAAGTCTCCTTTGCAGCCGGGATGGTGGGTGCTCATTCTTGGAGGTCTGGGAAAGACTGAGGTGGAAGACGTGGAGGTCAGAGACATGGAGGGTTGTGCAGGGCTTCCAGGGGCTCATCTGCAAGGTTCCTTCCTTGGCTTGGACATCCGTGCTTGGAGCACGCTCAGCAAGGCAGGAGCCACACCTCATCGGACGTGACCCTCCAGCGGCCCAATAGGGCCGGCCTTGCCGTTGGCCGAAGGGCCCCAGAAGTGGCAGGAAATTATTCTCTCTCCTTCTGCAGCAGAGACCGAGGAACCGCTGGGAAATAGAGATATCTAAAAATTTGGGAGAGGCCCGGTGCTTAGTGAGAAGAGTATATAACTCTTTAAAGTAGGGAATAGTTATCCGCTCTTCACAAGAACCGCCTTTCGTTTGGATGTAACATCCTTTCCCCAGCCGGCCTCTTCCAGATGTGTCCAACTCCAACTCCCATGAGTCTGCTCCAGGAGACACTGGCGGCTATGGGAGCGGAGTTGGACACCTCAAAAGGGTATCAGAGTGGGCAAAGCTGCCCTGCACGAGTGTTTGGGGGACGTGGGTCCAAAAGTGAAGACGATGGCCATAATTTTGTAATTGATTCCAGACCCCAATGGAGCAATGGAGCCCAAAATTTCTGTTGCTAAGCGAGATATTGGTTAAGTGAAGTTTTGCCCCATTTTATGACCTTTTCGGCCATAGTTGTTAAGTGAATCACTGCAGGTGTCAACTTAGTAAGACGGTCGTTAAGTGAATGTGGCTTCCCCGTTGCTTGTCAGATGGTCGCAAAAAAGGATCACGTGATCCTGGGACACGGCGACCGTCATAAATATGAGCCAGTTGCCAAGCAGCCGAATTTTGAGCACAGGACTATGGGAGGGTGCAAGGGTCATAACGGCTATAAGTCACTTTTTTCAGCCCTTTACAGCTTTGAACAGTCACCGTTGTAACGGTCTCTGAGCTGTTGTAAGTCAAGGGTTCAGGTCCAGAATTGTGACCATCATCTTGACTTGGCGGTTAAAACCCTTCAGACACTCCAGCAACTGGGTGCATAAGGACACCATCGCCTCTCGCCTTCACCGTGGATAATGAAAATGAGGTGGACAATCCCCTGGCCTAGAGGGAGATTCAAAGAGCCGAGAGATTTAGGACCCCAAGGACAGATCTCCCACTCCTGCTAGGTCCCCAGGGACTGTTCCCTGATGCCCCACCCCCACCCCTGGGGTCTGGCGTCCTAATTGCCCAATTACTCAACTTCCCAATGCAAATAAGAGCCTTGATAGTACAGTGGTTTAGTGCACCCTGTTATTAACACAGCTGTCTGCAATTACTGCTGGTTCGAATCTCGCCAAGGCTCAAGGTTGACTCAGCCTTCCATCCTTTCTCAGGTAGGTAAATTGAGGACCCAGTTTGTGGGGGCAATAAGCTGACTTTGTATAAATATACAAAAGTATGAAGGCTATTGCTTTAACGCATTGTAAGCCGCCCTGAGTCTCCGGAGAAGGGCGGCATATAAATCAAATTTAAAAAAAAAATGTACTGACAGAGAAGTAAGCGGGGACAAATGGCTTGGGCGACCTAGCGAGGACTGGGGAGTCAAGGCAATTACCTTTCAAGAAAGAAATCTGTGTAGCTCGGAGCCCTCGGTGCTTCCTGAGCCTGGTGGTTTTCTTGCCAATGTTTCATTACCCAACTAGGTAACATCACCAGTATGGGTAGTGGGAGGTCTGCCACCTGTTTACATGCAGTAGTTTGCCCTGCCGGTGTTGGTGGAGGTGTGGTTTCTTTCTTGGTAGTGCTTTGATCAAAGTATTGTTTTCAGCTAGATGGGTTTGTCTGGTGTTAATTTCTGCTTATCTGGGTTATTGTTTTCAACTTGATTGTTTCTCTGGTATTAATCCCTGCTTATCTAGGTTTTAATTGCTAGAGAGGACATGCTCTGGTCTTTTTGTTCCCTTCTTAGCTCATTGTCTCTTTTGAATAATGATTATGAACGTGGCTTATTTCTATGCGTCTACTGATGGCAGATTTGTCCGAGTGTCAAGCATTCACAGGAGGAGTGGGGTGGACAAGAAGCCAACCTAACCGGAAGCTTCTGAGGGGTTGTTAAACCCCATGGTTGCCTCTCCTTGTAGGTTTAGTATTGAAGGTAGACTACTGATGAACATGGAGGCTTCATGTAGGTGACAGCGTTCATTAAGCGTTTAATGCAATCAACCACCAGCCCTGTGGAATTATTATCATCTTTGAACGACGTGAGGAATGAATGACCTGTAGCATTTGAAAGTTGGCACAGCCATCCGAAGAATTTGCACCAACGTTGCTCCCTTCCACACACCGGTCTGATATGAGGAAAATTACCAGAAAGTTCCTGCTCCCATTCATTAAAAAAAGGGTTACCAGCATCCACCAGTCCAGTCCTTCTAAAATAAGAGTGGCCAACACACTTTTATGACCTGTGGACTTCAACTTCCAGCCACTATGGCTGGCTCAGGAATTCTGGGAGTTGAAGTCCACCAGTCCTAAAGGGGCCAAAGTTGCCTACCCCTGTTCTAAAACAAGCCAGGCAGAGAGAGGTCCCAGGCACCCAGTTCCTTTCAACCCGTTGCTTCACCTGCACAACTTGGTACCCTTCCAGATGTGATGACCATGCAGCCCGGGAGAGGATAGAATACCCTTCAGGGGGCTGAAAGGTGTGGCCCCATCTGGGGGCCTCCCAATCTAGCACCTACTGGCCAGGGATAATGGCCCTGTGGCCTAGTACATTAGGGCCATATCCTGCTGAAAAAGACAAGATTTCCCAAGATGAGGGCGTCATCCTTTGGGAGGTACTCTCTGACTTATAACTCACGCACCCCTGCACAATCCCCGCAAACCTTGCATAACTCCCTTGTACCCGACTTCACAGCCCTGATTTGCATGCCGGCTCGTCTTCCTTGACCCACAGCTCATATACCCTCCCTGGCCTGTGCCGGGCCCCTCATGCACCCCCAAGCCCCTCCCCGGCCCCCAATGCACCTCTCGCACACCCTTCAATCCCTCCCCCACCTGGTAACAGCCACTTACCTGTTTGCTGGCCTTGGACGTAGGAATCTGGCAGGAAGCATTGAAAATGATGGTCACGGCCGACCACGGTGCTTCATCAGCACCGAATTGGCCACAATCTTGCAAAATTTCAATACCACCGGAGTCGCGGGTCCCAGAGTTTGGATGCATTCTGTAAGTTAGCCCTTTGAGGTGATCCTGGTTCAAAAATTGATGCCCTGTGATGTTCTGTTTTGCCCGGTTGAAGGTTACAGACACCGGTGTTTTTAGGAGCATAGAGATGTCTTGGTAGGGAGAGGCGAGCTCCCCGTCCCTAACCGCCTCCTTTGCTTCAGGTCCCAGGAAGTGGCTGCTGGGGCCTCTTGCCCTTGTGATCCTGCTAGAAGTCGCCCGGGTGCAGAGCCTGCCCATCGGATCCTGCTATTTCCCCCAAATACCTGAACATTTGAACGCCTTTAGGCAACTCAGGAACCAATATGTAAGTCCTCACCTGGAGCTGCAGTCCAGGGCCGTCTTCGGGCTGGGGAGCATGGGGGCTTTCATCAAGGGGGCGAGGTCTGGGTTGAGACAGCCCTCTGGAAGCTCTTGGGAGGGTCCTTTTGCAGGCTGAGTGGTGGGTGGAAGACCCTGGACAGAGCCCCCTTGGAGCCCAGGAGGGAATGGATCTTGAGAGACAGACAGCTGGGGAGACCCTCCCGGCCCTGGCAGTTGACAGTCTCTGAAGGTGGTTCGTTTTTATTTATTTGTAAAATTTATTGGCTGCCCATCTTACCACAGGGTAACTCTGGGCAGCCTATAAAATATAACTGGGCACAAAGATATGATTTGATATATGATATGATTAGATTAGATTAGGATTTGATAGTCAGAGAGATAGATATAATCTCATAAACACCGTGATACGATTACAGATGGGGAGGGCGGACGGGGGGCAGGGGGCATCTGTTATTAATCAATCCACCAACTTCACCGAGATGTTCCCCTGGTTACAAAGGTCTTGCAAAGGCAGCCATTGTGACTGGTCCATCTTGCAGCCATAGAAGCCAGGCTGAGCTGCCCAGATGGGGCCAGGAGAGACGGCCTGCCGACCACACGCCCCACCACCACCCAGAAGCCCCAGGCTGGGAGCTTCCAGGGCAGCCCTGCAGCCTCTTCTCTCTTCCTGATATTTCAACGCTGCCTCTCTCTTCCCTTCCCAATTCCAGGAGGACGAGAGGTTCAAAGGAGGCGAACCCTGGAAAAACTGCACACGCCACCATCTCCGCTTCCCCCGAGGGAAGATGCACCACTTGAGAAATGTAAGTGACTCCTGCCAGCCCAGACCCCAGCCAAGGGGGAGGACAGAGGGTGGCACCTCAGGAACAGGGGCCAACAAAGGATGGCATCGGTGCAGCCCGACCCCCAGCCCAGGATTTCAGGGAGGAGGAGGAGGACATTTTCTGTGGATCTCTTCGGTCCATATCCCAAGGCTTTTGATCTCCCAGTGACTTTGAATGGCAGAGTTTGGGCATGTTAGAGCCCCCTGATCTTCCCAGGTGACTAACCTTAAAGGGGCAGCCTTAGCTGGGATGCCTTTGGAGGAGAGTCTGGCCAGCCCCACTTCGGACCAGCTCTGGCCACGAGACAGTGTCCAGTCACTCCTCCCTGGCATCAACCCTTGGTGGGTGTTAGAAGCAAATCTCAAGAAGGGGAGATCCTGCCCAGGTCAAATCCTGCTTTCTGCCCCCACCCCCCCAAAATTCCATTTGGAATATTCCAAAATAATAAAGTGTCATCTTTTTTGGTAGAAATGGGACAAGATGGAGGCTGTGGAGGCGGAACTGGCCCTGGTGGTGCCCGTTTTGCAGAACCTCAGTGAGCCTGCCTTCTCCAAGCACGCATCCAAGATTTTGGAGTTCCTCCATCCGTTCCAGGAGGCTCTGGCTGCCTGTGTAAGTACCGCCTTGCAGAGAGAGGCCTCTTCCTTCCCCTCCCACATCTGGGGACCAGGGGGGGAGGCAACACTGGCTCAGCCCCCTCCTCTTTTTTTTCAGATCAGGGACAAAACCCCCCACAGACAGAAGTCCAGCCTCCTCCAGCAGTTCAAAGAAGAGATCCAGAAATTCAACGCCAGCAGCGTTCAGGTGAGCAACGAGATATTGTATTTCTATGGTTTATTGTTTCTGCTGTTTTAGTCCAGGCTAGCTGCCTATGTGGGCTTAATTGCTTTTATTGTTTTCTGGATTGTGTAAGTCTCCTAGAATCTAATATAATGTTTTCCAAACTTGGTAACTTTTAAGACTTGTGGACTTCAACACCTAGAATTCCCAGCCAGGATGTGGGGACCAAGTCCCACAATTCATGCTGGCTGGGGAATTCTGGGATTTGAATTCCACACCTTTTAAAGTGGCCAAGTTTAAAAACTGGCGGTCCCATGGAGGCTTCTCTAAACTCGGCAGCTTTAAGACTTGTGGACTTCAACTCCCAGAATTCCCCAGCCAGCTTGAATTGTGGGAGTTGAAGTCCACACATCCTGGTTGGGGAATTCTGGGTGTCAAAGTCCACAAGTCTTAAAAGTTACCAAGTTTGGAGAGCCCTGGTCTAATGGAATGGGTCCCTCTAACAAATGTGTTCAATCACCTTGAATTTTGAGGTGGGTTGAGCCTTTATGGTTCGGCTACCTGTAGAGCCTCCATAGGTGAAGCCCGAGAGAGCCACAGGGATGAAACGGCATGTGGGGGCAGAGGGTTCATTATCTCTGCTTGCTTCCTTCCTTCCAGCAATCGCCAAAGTGCCTGGAGGCAGCGGTCGGCCTGAACATTGTGCACCTCCTGGAAGTGGACATCCGCCAGCTCCAGCACCTATTCCGCCACCGCCACGACCCCCGTACCACCACCCGCTTAGGTGAAATCCTGCAGGGGCCATTGTGACCGGCCAAGGCTGCCCAGGTCAGAAACGCAGCCGGAAAGCACACCGACTCCTCCATAAATGACAGTTCTCTACTACCAAATTGCCTTCAGAAGAACCAGGATCAGGGGAGCTGCAGATTGTTCTGTATTCCGCGCGCTTCCCTCCACACGGTGACCTGCAGACGCCCTGCGGACGATGGGATCTGTCGTTCCATGTGTCTGAAGGGCACCACAGTGAGGAAGTCTTAACCTCACCATGATCCGGAGCAGAGCTCTGGATTCCCAAGCAGGCTTTTCACGGGTTGCTTGTCTTATTTAGGTCCTTCTCCTTGCCCCAAAGAGCCACCTCGGCTAAAGGATGCCTTTCCCCACGCATGCTAGATTCACTGCTCCGGCAGGAGGTTCCTGGTGAACCTTTTCTGCATCCTGTTGTGCCATGTTGGCCCTTCTCCCCTGGCAGGAGAGGCCGTCGCTCAAGGGCTTGGTGAAAAACGTCATGTTTGCAAAACTGTGATAGCCTAGTGTTGTAAAAGGGCTGCTATATTTATGTAATTTATTTTAATCTTCCTGGATCTGAAATTAACACCTTTGGGGGGAGGGAAGTGGGGGGGGGGTCCCATTATTTAAAGTGAGTTGTATTCATAAAATAAGAATGTTATTTATTCATGCCTCCCCTTCTGCCCAGAATGGTTATAATTTCAAAATAATTTCAAAAAGGAACTGTAAGTGAGCTCACCTCCCAAGCAAGGCTGACCTCTGTTGGAAGCAGCAGCCGTGTGGAGGGAATCATTCTGGAGAAATCAGCAGCTGGGCTGGATCCGGACTCCGCATCCAAGTAATCCGAAGGGGCTGCTCTGAGGTTCAGGCGGAGGGGCAGCTTTGGCTGAGAAGTCCACTTGAAAGGGAATTGCTCTCAAGAAGCAGAAGGCGAGGAAACAGCCAGCCGGGAGCATTTGGTACGAAGGGAGACGACTTTCCACTCTGGCACCAAAAGGATTTAAAATATTGTTAATACTGTACCTGTAATTTGGTTTCACAAGCCATCCCTGTGTATGAGGTGATAAGAATTTGGCTGACAGACCAAAGAATATGACTGTATCTTGCCGTTGAAATTATAATTTATCTGTTATTTGCTATTTTTATAAACAATCCAATGCTATTTATTAAATTTTATACCATGCCAACAGAATTAGAACCTACCTTGTTTTTTTATAATGTACTAAAATCAGGGGGGAGGGGGGCAGAGAAAGGGGGGGAAGGAAAATAGGGAGATGGATGAAAGGAAGGAAGGAAAGGAGGAAGGAAAGACCCTCAGCTCCTGTCTTGGGGACAAGGTTGGGAGCCAGGAGATATCTCAGAAGCCCAACAAGATCAACCAGATCTACCAAGCATGATCTCTTGGCCCCTCCAGACAGGAGAACAAAATCTGGTTTTCTAAACATGCCTCAGCCAGTTGGATTTGCAAACTATACCAAAGCAGAGCACAAGATTTTGTCCCCACAACCTGTGAAGCCAAAACCAAACCCTCTTTGGGCTGGGTCTGGTGTGCAGGCCAGATGTGGAGCTTATAAGGTCAGGCTGGCCCCAGCAAGCCCCCCTCCCCAGTCTTAACTCTTGCCGACAAGGCAAAGCCAGGCCGAGCCCAGGGCCCCCTCCAAGATTGGAGAACACCTTCCTCTCGGCTACGAAAAAACGGCTCCAAACAGCCTCCCTCATGCTGCTCCTTGACTGGGTTAGTACTACAGCTCCCATCAGCCCCACTAAGCAATGGGAGGAAACTGGCTGGGGAATGCTGGGAGTCTGGGGCATCTTGCTTACCAGGCCTGGAGCAGCTGCTGCCCCTGGCAAGGGGGCTCTCTCGGAGTGTTTCAGGTTCAACTGGCAAAGCCATCTTGACTTTTTTGACTGCCCTCTAGAGCCCTCTCCTTCCTTCCTTCCTGCACCCTGACTGCTCGCTTTCAATCCACCCACGGCATCCATCGGTGGGTCTCGGCTCTCCATCCCTCTAGGGATCTCCTGGCAAAGGGCCAGCTTTCTGCCAACAGGCCACAAGATTCCGGATGTGGCCACATCAGCCGGTTTAGTTTCTGCCCAACAGCTGCAAATTCTGCCTGCAAGGGAAGGCTGCCGAGAATTTTTTAACTTCATGCCAGCATTAATCACCCAGGAGCTAATGATGTGTTGATGGGATTAGTAATTTCTCCCCCCACCCCCCACCCATATGTAATTCAATTAAACACCTTCACTTTTTTGTGTTTAAACAAATTAAGTCTTCCCTATTTGCTGTCAAAACACTCAGGGCTGGGCTAAAAGGGGGGAAAGCGGAAGGTGGGGGGCTTCTGAGCCCCACTTGGGAGTTGGGGACACGTCTCCTTGCCTAAGGGGAAGCAACAAAGGAAACAGCCTCAGATCCAGCCAGAGAGAAATGCAAAATACAGGCAGTTCTTGACTTATGACCACAATTGAGCCCAAAGCCTATGCTATTAAGTGAGAAATTTGTTAAGTACCTCACTTACTTGTTATGTTTTATGACTTTTCTAGCCACAATTGTTAAGTGAATTTGGCTTCCCAGTTGAGTCTGTCAGAAGGCAGCAGAAGCAGATCACGTGACCCTGGGACACTGCGACTCTCATAACTATGAACCAGTGCCCAAAATGAACCGTTGTAAGTCGAGGACTGCCTGTATTCAATAGAACTTCCTCCTGAGAAAGAGAGAGGGTGGTTTTTTCTGCCATCCTATGATCTGATTTAGCACAACTTCCTTTAAAAACCTTCGCTTCCCATGTGGTAGACGGTCTTTTAAAAATAACTCTTCCTGTTTTCACGTCAGACAAAAATCCCCGTTACGGGATTTGCACTGAATTTATTTTTGGCTGGGGATAACGGACACATCCTGGGAAATAAATAATTCAGTATTCCTGGGTCTACCTGCCCTTTGAAGGCCACGGGGACTTGGTAGGAGAACCGGGCAGCATGGTTTCAAGAGTCCTTGTGTTGCTGCAGTAGCTCTCGGTTCAACGGTTCCTTCTCCTTTTCAGTATCACCACCAGCTGAGAAGTGAAAGCACCAGAGAGACTTTTTAGACTCAGATTAAAGGAAAGGTGGAAAAATAGACTGTCCAACGTTTCTCAACCAGGGGAGCTTGAAGATGAGTGGACTTCAGCTCCCAGAATTCCCCAGCCAGCATGCTAATGAACTTGAAGATGGGTTCGGCTGGGGAATTCTGGGAGTTGAAGTCCACCCATCTTAAAAGTTGCCAAGACTGAGAAACGCTGGGTTATCAGCTCCAGAGGGCATCACCTACTATTTTCCTTTTGCTCTGCACACGCGAAACCCGACATTTCTCTCTTGCAAGCTGCTCCCAAACCCTTCGGACTTTAAAGCATTTGTACCCAACAGCAGCCAAGCGGTTCACAGACTGCAGATCCAAGCAGCCCTTCTTTCCTTCCTGCTGCTTTGCTCGCTCCGCTGCTCTTCATGGTGGCTCAAGGCTAGAAGAGTAGTCAAGCACCCAGCCAGGATTGAAGGAGAACAAAAGCAGCGGAAAAGGCTGGACACAATGCTGTGTGTGGGGAGACAGTCCTCGGGAGAGGGAAAAACATCCTGCAAATCACCCAGGTTATCCTGAACAAAACATGGGGGGGAAAGATCATTAAAGCTTTCTCCAGCACTCCTGCAGGTTGCTTCCATTCTTTGCAGTCCCACAAAGCTGTCGTGTTTTTCTGTTCGTGGCAATAAAGGTAATTTGTGACTCTACCTTACTGAGCAGGTGCTTTCAACAGAGTAACTGAAGCTTGTCGAGAAACAAACAAAAAATCCATTAACTTCCCCTCTTGCAAAGCAGGCCCAGCATTTATAAACTTCTACATCTGTTTGCAACCCAAAGGGAGGAGGCAGGGATGAAGCCCCTTCTGTAACCACGTGCCCCTGGCCTGTGGCCAGCCACGGGGGCACATTTTCTTCACCCAATGCCCTTCTGCATTGTGCCCACAAATGGGCCACAAATATACTAGATAAATAAAATTAAATTAAAAAAACATGTTTGCTGTTCCTTTCTATTGATAGAAGAAAATATTTGCAGCTCAATGGTGAACTGTGGGCTCCTTGAATTTGAATTGAATTGAATTGATATCCCGCCCTTCTCCCCGAAGGGACTCCTTGGTGCTGCTCTCTGAGCTTGACTGCTTTCTTGCAGACATTTCATGACCCAACTAGGGAACATCATCAATGCTAGAAAAGAGGGGGGTTTAGGAGGAGGAGGAGGGCTGTAGGGTCCTTGGCGCTCTCTGATCTTGGTGGCTTTCTTGCAGACGTTTCATTTCCAAAGTAGGTAACATTGTCAGTCTAGAAGGGAGGGGGGATTAACCTAACACTGATGATGTTACCTCTGCAAGGAAACAACGAAGCACAGAGAGCATTAAGGATCCCACCTGTGAGGCTGAAATCTGGGTTTACAGGAAGCTGGGCTAAAAGGAGAGTAAGAGCCGGAATTGCAGCCTAGGCTCTTGGCAACCTTCACGCCGTTCACAGCTGTTGCCCGCGTTCCAAACGCACGTCGGAAGGTAACGCATAACGATACAGGGACACATGAAGAACAACCGATACAGAGATGCAGAAGAGCCCTTCGTCGTCACCCGCAGACGTGAGGAGCAATGGAGGCCTCAGGCGCCGACCTTCTCTAATCTTTGAAACCAAGGAAATCAGTCTCCGTAGAGACCGTCAAAAATTGCCATTGCCGACTATATTTCAAGTCGTCAAGGCGGGGTATTGGGAAAAGTTTTCAATTAGCAATAATCGCGCCTCGGATAAACCTCATTGGCTACGATACTGCCACTGCGCAAAGCTATCGAGTCGTTTTGCCGGCACCGCCGCCCTCCTGCTGGACGCTTTCTCACGTGAGAGTGAGCCTGCCCAGACAACGGCTTGAGGAAGCAAGAGAAACACCTCAGCGGCGTTTTAGATGCGCGTCTCCTCCTGGGACGATTTGGGGAGAAACTCTCCGCTTCTCTCCTGGTATTTTCCCGAATCGGTGGCCGCAAAGGATTCTGGGCCCCGCATGCATATGAAGAAAAGCGCGGGCGGGAGGCTGGGATGAAAAATGACGCAAAAAGAAGGCGGAGCAAGCGCCGTTGAAAGTTCGCCGAGAAAGCGACCGTAAGCCAATCACCATGAAGAGAGGCGGGGCGAAGCGGCAGCCCGGCCCCGCCTCCTCGTCCCTGACCGTTCCGAGTATTCGGTTAATTTGCTGTTTTTGGGTCGGTGGGTTTCGGCTTTTTCTGCTCTTAGTGGCTTTTCTTCCCCAGCCTCGCGTGGCCCCGCCCTTCCGGACTTTGCCCCAAGAAGAAGGGGGCTCCCACCCGGTGGCCTTCCCTTCTGGCGCGCTGCTTCGGACTACACCGCCCATCATCCCTGGCCAGAGCCCCATTGGGCGCTGCCCAAAGCCCCCCAGCGGATCCGGCTCCCTTCACGCTCCGCACGCGTGGAAATGCAGCCCGGCCCCTCGCAGGGTGGACCCCAAGGCAGAGTGGGAGCCAAGCCCCACCCGAGACGCGGGGGGAGAGGAGCGGGTTGGAGGCGAACGCAAGCAAAGCGCGGCTTCCCCGCTGGAGCTGCTTTCCAAAGCGGCCCCTTCTTGGGTGCCTGTGGAGCAAAGAGACCGGCCACTGGGGCGCCGAGCCTGCGAATTTAGCCAGGCAAGCCCACCCACCCGCTTCTCTGCAAGCCACAGCATGCGGAGGGCAGCCTGACTAGTTGCCGAAGAAGCCCCAGAGGATCTGGGTTGCAAATGACAGCTCCCTCCTCCCCCATGAGTCTGAGGGTGGTGGGACCCCCTGCCTGCCAGGGGAAAGCCGCAGCTGGGCCCTGGGAGAGTCAGCAGCTGAGAGAAGGGGAGGAAGTTCCCAGCTGGGAAGAGAAGGTTGGTCACTGGAAGAGACCCAAGTTCTTCCCTCCTGCCAGCTTGGCAAGGAGAGGGCAGCCAACGGCCATTCATGCAATCCGGATCACAAAAGGAGGAAGGGTCCAGCTGCACAGGGATGCTTGGACCCCCCCGCCAGGGAGGCCAGCATCGGTAAATCTGTTTGGCCTCTCAGAAGGGCCCATGAGAGGCTGCAAAGCAAGCATGCCAAATTGGCATGAGATATGCCTTGGCACCTGGCATATCTCCCTGAGCCACCAAGGCTGCCTTGGAAGCTGGGCACCCAGCTGGCATCTTCCCTGCTGCGACCTTGGAGCTGGGCCCATGTTCCGTGGGCTGAGCTTGCGCCCACAATGCCCAGAGGGGTGCAGCTCTATAAAGTTGCCCTCTGGCCCAAGGACTGGACACTCTGGCCAGGATGAAGGCTTTGCTCAGCACCCTCCTCCTTCTCCCGCTGCTCTTCGCCACCGGCCAGGCCCAGTGCCCGGCCCCCAACGAGCTCAAGAACCCGCACCCCAATGGCACCAAGGTCTGTTCCCAGATGTACACGGATGACAGCCCATACTACGACCTCTGCTGCGGTGGGAGCCTCCTGATGGTCTTGGCGGGTGAAGACCAGCCGTACATGCCCACGGCTTTCAACAACAAGGTCTCCTCACTGGTGGTGGGCCAACGGTGCGAGCTGACCGTCTGGTACAGGAAGGGCAAGGGTGGCAACACGCGGAAATTCAAAGCCGGAGCCTACCCACGCCTGCAGGAGTTCAAGAGAGGCCTCTTTGGCAACTGGGACGACTCAATCTCCGCTTACTACTGCAAGTGCAACTGAGTCGGCCTGGCGTGAGCCAAGAAGGGAGCTGCCACCATCCTGCCCATCCTCGCTCAAGTGACCCCCAGAGCCCCCCAGCTGAAGGTCCAAAATGTGCAGACGCCATCTCCCCAAATCTTCTCTTCTGCCCGCCTCTCATAGCAACAGCAGCAGCTCAGCTGAAGATCTTGGCAACCCACCGAGAGGCAGAAGAACGGGCAGCCCTGAACCAGCCCGGCCCTCCTGTGAACTGAGCATCCAAATAAGCAGAAAAACAGAACCAGAAAGCAAACTTTTTCTCCCGCGGCCCCCGAAACAGCACACTGAGGAGGGCCTTTGATTGGCCCAGGAGCTTCTCCTTCCTCCCCTTTGAGCGAGGCAGGTTTGTCACCTTGTGGGAAAGATTTGTTCCAGCGGCCGCCTTAAGATCTTCCACGCAGCCCTTTGTTCTCCTCCCTCCCGGCTCCAAAGGCCGCGCTCTTCCCCAGACCCTCTCGGAGCAGACGGCCCTTCCGTCCCGGCTCAGCCTTTATGGTGGCGCCTCTGAAACCTCATTAAAAGCAAAGCAACGTGACTCTTAAAAATGTGTTGGCTCTTTTTGCGATTCAAGGTCAGCAGATGTTGGGGGGGGTGTTCAGTCTCATTTTGGGGGGCCCCCATTTTTGCTGGACAGGGCTTTGGGCAGCCATGGGTAAGAATGCAGCTGTGCCCACCAAGAAACGGGGTTCAGTGGCCCTTTTCTCCAAATTTTTGTGGGGGGAGAGAAAAGGCTGTAGAGACCCGAGGGTAGGGAGGGTTCCTCAAGCTTCTCTTTGCTCTGTAATCTCAGGCAGCTTAACCAAAGTGGGGGACCACCAAATACATCCATTGCAGCTGCCCCCATGAGCACTAAAACACCCCCGCCCTTGCACAGGAAAAAGCCATAAATTTGGGGGAGGGATTGCAATTCTCAACCCATTTACTAAAGACCAGGTGTATCGGACACAGTGGCTGGTTATATGGCGAGTTCACAAGTCGGCTGCTGTTTTTCTACCACATGCTGCAGGAACCACATCAGCCGAGTTATGGCTTAAGGGGGTGAGCCTGCTGGCCGCCCTAGGCTGAACCGCCAGCCCCACAGCTCCGTCTGACCTCAGTGAGCAGCTAATGGGGATGCAGGTAGTGGGAAGAACTGTGCGTGGAGGGGGTGTGTGTGTCTGCCTGAATGGGTCCAATGGAACCCAGCCCTCTTTCTGCCTGGAACTTCACACAGAATATGGGGCCTTTCAAATACGATCACCATGCAAGTCAATCTTTTGCCTCCACTTTTAAACAGCATGAAGAAGATTGATCCTTGAGAGGGGGGGGGTTAAAGTGATCCACCCCTTAGGCTCCCCCGCCAGGCAAAGAACCCCTCTCCCCCAGTCTTGCAACCACCCACCTGGAACCATGCTATCAGACTTGTGAGGTAGTCCAAACAAAAGGCAGCCCGTTGAACTAACCCTACTTAGGTGTTCTCTGAGTTCCGTTGTTTACTTGCAGATGTTTCATTACCCTACAAGATAACATTATCAATGCACTGGTGATATATGCCTGCAGTTGAAGCTTCAGCAGCTTTCCAAGTGGCCCAGCTCGGATGCCATGCTGGTGTCTGCCGAGCCTTCACGCCTGGAGCAGTGAGAAAGGCAGACCCTGGAATGAGAGGGTCTCTCTTGTCCCCCCATTTGAAATGAGAGGGGGAGGTCCCGATGACCCCCTGGCTAGATTGGCTGGCTGTGCACAATAGCAGGAAGGGTGGGGCCCTTTCTTCAGTGAGAGGAAGCCCCTCTGCATTCAACTGGCGTTCCTTTTGCGTAGGAAACCACCAAGGACCTTTGCTCTCGAAGAAAAGGGGGATTAGAGCGAGTGCCATTTTCTCTTCGTCCCAGAGGAAATCAACAAGAAAGCGCCACGCTAATTAATAGTGACAGGGGAGGCCTAAGAGACGCAGAATGACTTTGCAAACACGTAAGGATTATGATTGCCAATTAATTAGGAAAATTACAGTGTTCCTCCTCCACCTCAAAGCTGGCAGGCCCAACAAGAGGCAACGACAAAGCGCCCGGAGCAGCTCCCTTCCCCCGGGGGAATTCCTGAATTCAGCCCCGGCAGGCTGGGATAATCTCCCTGCCCTGGAAGGTGCCTCTCTCGGTGGCTTGCCCAGAGATGCTTCATCAAAGGGGCTTCGTGCAGGAGAACTCGCACCGAGGGTTTGTGGAACACAAAAAGGGCCGAACCGGATCCAGATGAATGCAGAATGCCCCTGCAGGTTCAGGGAAGGCAAGGTCACAAAGACAGAAGTAGCTTCCCAAAATCAATGCAATTTGTTACAATTGCATTTTGGCTGAAGGCCAAAACTTACCCCATCACTTACCCCTCAAAGAGCAGTGGGGGCAGTGGGGGTCAGCAGGGGCCATTTCCTCAGGACCCAGGCCGGAGCAGCGGCTTCAGGATGGACTTTGGTTTTGGGGCGATTTATCCTTCATCTATGGGGAGACATTTGGGAGCCCTTCCAACTTGGAGCTAGCTGCCCAAGAACATCTGGCAGGTGCCAGCTGAGGCAATGCAGCCCCCTTTCATTTTAAGAACTTGTTGGATTCTTTCCTCCAAACTTTACCTGAACTGCATTTAGTTAGAATCAGATGTTCATTATTCAGGTTTTTTCAGTACCTGTCTATTCAAGAGCTAAGGGGCAACCCCTCCTCCCCACTACAACAGCCTGGTGAAGTAGACTGGCCAAGACTGGCAGCTGGGCACCATGCAACCCCCATCCCCAGCAGCACTTTGTCCGGTGGCATGGAGGGTGCTGTCCAGTGGGCTCCGGTGTCTCTCGGCAGCCTCACCCTCCTGGCCGGGGCTGGAGTAAAGTTGTCAGCTGGGACGAGCTACCAGTGCCAATCTTGCCCATTGCCCGTCTCCTTTCGGGCTTCTGCTAAAGGAGGATTTCCAAAGGGTTAATCCCACTGTGGTTTATGGTTAAACTGGTTTTCTGGGATGACACGGTGGACGATGAAATGGAACCTCCCAGGTTGGCAGAATTCTGTCCATGCAGCTGGACCCTGGCATGGCAGGAACAGAGGCTCCGATGGAAGAACCGTGGTTTACGCAGGTCACTCTTCCTGGCTGAGAACGTCGCAGGGATCCTTAGGCAGGTGCAAGCGAATGGAAACTGTGCCCAGGTAAGAGCAGCCGCTGCCCATTTGATCAGGTGGCCAGTTTGTGGCTGAGCCCACAGGTAGCCCTTCTGATGAGGGTCGAGGAGCCCCTCGGTTCTCTCCAGCACCTTAACATGGGAAGAAGTGGAGAATTAGGGACGGGCAGCCTTCGGCCCTTGGGGCTCCTCTGCGGTCACCATGCGTAGCCAGGACCCAGCACCGGTCTTCTCGGTTTGTGGGGACATTGAACCAGAGGTTGGCTTGCTGAGGCCAGGCAGTGCAGGGCTGGTCAAGAGGCCCATTGGACGATGCCCTCCAATTCCCTCAAAGAAGAGAGAAACTGTGATTTTGCTTCTTCTGTAGCTTTTTCTGGTGGCTCCATAGGTGGCTCAGTGCCTAAGATGCTGAGCTTGTCCATCAGAAGGTTGGCGGTTCGAATCCCTAGTATACGTCTCCTGGGGTTGGACAATGTCCTCCAAGGTCCCTTCCAACGCGGTTAAATCGCGTACTGTTCTTCTTTAACTATTAAAGGTTACTGTTGACCATCTTGCCCAAATGTAGTGCTGTATTTGGGGGGGGGGGGAAGAAGGCTGACAGCCACCACACTTTGACACAAAATCCAGACTTTTTATACAAGACCATTCATGGCTAAACTTACTAGAATGGAACACAGCAGGTTTTTTTCCAAAGCAATTAAAAAAAATCATTTCAACACAAATACCGTTGAGTTACCAAAGGGGGAGAAAAAAAGAAAATAAAACCCAATATAAATAATTTCTTTTTAAAAAAGTAACAAAACCCCACAAAATGAATCAGTAGTCATTCTTGTAGAGAGGGAAAAACATTTCTGGTCGAGGCCTCCAGTTATAAAATTCTTCAAGCAACCAGGAGACGGGGAGGGGAGGGGAGGGGGCCTTCGGAGCTGGGCCCCCCCTCCCAGCCTCCGCTTTAAAATTCCAGTCCTTTATTTCAGAAAATGAAGGGGAAACGTAGTGTTGTGGAAGCAGGAGGGGGTGGAGGACGATCACCCCAGGAATCCCCCCTCCCTGGCTTGGCAGCTTCAACTGAGATTTTAGTCTTTCTCCCTGCAGGGAAAGTGAAATCATCCTTGAGGGTCGAGGGTCTTCAAAAGGAAAGGAGATAAAAAAAGGATTCCTGAAGAAAAGGCAGCAACCAGCTCTCCCAAGCAGAGGGAGGGGAGCAGTTGGCGTGAAAGGGGGGTAGCTGAGCCCCCCCTCCCCCCTCCTCCCAGGCAGGGGGAGAATACTGGGAAAGATGTGAAGAGGCCGGCTCAGGCTGACACCCCCCCTGGAGATGGGGGGCGGGGAATCCTAGATAATGCTTCTGGGTTGTCTTTAAGTCAGGCATGCTAGCACCAAAGTCCCATCTAACCCCCTTCAACTCCCTGGGGGCTGATTGGAGCCCCACTGCCAGAAAAGCTGGGCTGGGAGTTGGCCAGAGGATGGAGGGGCGAGAGGAAGAGACCCAGAAGCAGGTGAGGCAGGCAGAGAGGGGCTGGCTGGGCAGCCCACCTGGAGGGCCCAGAGGAGCCTTTCTAACCATGCCAGCTGGCTCCAGAGGTGCACTGGCTGGAGAAGTGGCATGCACGCACGCCCCACACACGCAAAGGGCAATCTCTTCCGGGGGGGGGGAGGCTGCTCTCAGTCGGAGGGGAAGCCTGCAGTGAGCTTTGTAAAAAGATGGCAAAAGAGGGGACTGGGGAGTGCTGGGGGGGGGGTTGGGTTCTGAAGGGCAGCAGGGCAAAGGCTGCACCTGCGGGACCCAATCCTGGGCATCTGAGCCGAGGGAAGGAGGACCTTTGGGGACATTCGCCTCAAAGGACCCACACCGCAAAGAGGGTGCAGGAGAGGCACCCATGGGACTCTAAATCCAGGCAGGCAGGAAACCCCCAAGCAGCTACTGAGAAGCAGACCCCTTCCCCAATACTGTCTGCACGCAGGGAAGCCCAGGCTGTTCCCAGCATTCAAGGGACAGCGGTGGTGGGAGGGGCAGCAGCACCCCTCTTCCCCCCCTCCAAACATGGCCAGGCAACCCCACCGCCCAGGCTCCCAGCAAGGAACCCTTGAGGTGCCTGCAGGCCCCAAAGAGCCCCCCCCCCACTTTCTGGGCCCAAGAGGACAGCATTCCTCCACTCAGCCAGGCCCAGAGCGAGCCCTTGCCTTCCTTTTGCCACGGCCCTCCCCAAACCGCTCAGCTCTGGGATGAAGGGACAGTTACATGCTGCTCCCCTTTTTGGTCAGCAGGGCCCGTTTCCGCCCAGAGGCTTCTCCTCTCCCAGTGGACAAGGAAAGAGGCCCACTGCCCCCCAGTCCCCTTTGGGCAGAACAGGGGGCAGAAGGGCCACGGCTCCCCCCTTCAGATCCAGCTTGGAATTACTCCCGCCCGTCTGCCCGTGAACTCCCCTCGCAAGGTGGGGAGGAGAGAGCCCCTCGGGGGTTCCGCCAGGGCTGCCACAAGGCTGCAAGAGAGCAGCAGGCAGCCAGAGCCTTTGGAGGCAAGAAGCCGGGCAAAGGGGGAAGACTGGTGCCAGCCTTTGGGGAACAGGGGCACCGATGGCTGCAGTCCCTGCCCAAACCTCTCGCCTTATGCCCTCTGGCACGTGATGGGGAAGCCAATAGGGGGCTGGGCTTGCTGGGTACTGGGTGCTCTTTTCCTGTCCCTCCCCGGAAAGCAGGCCTGAGCCCGAAAGACGCCCCCTCTGCGGTGCCAGCCCCACTGCTGAGCCTCTCGGTGCCCATGACAAGCCTGGCTCTGAAGCATGGCCCTGTCTGGACAGAGGACCCCCTGCCGCCACTGGCACCAACAAGGAGACCCCGACTTTCAACTGTCCCCTGGAGCCACCTCTCCCCACCTGAGATTCGGGACCCCCTAAACTACTGCAGCGCCTTCCTTCACGGCAAGGAACAGCATCCGGGCACAAGTGAGTTTCCTGCCTCTGGTGACCCAACAGGGGCCCTGGCGGGTGGCTCTGCTCTCCCGCCTCTCTGCAGGAGGGGGGAGGGGCTTCTGGGCTTCAGCGGGAGGGGGGAAGCTTGGCCAGCACCCCACTTTCTCTGGGAAGAAAACATTTCCTTCTACAATGCCGAAGAGCCAATGATCTGGCCCCTTCCCCTGCCAGAACCGGCTGCCCAGGATTTAGGAGACCAACAAGAGAAACGTTGTCACCTTTTTTCACCCCCAGCCCACCCCCAGACAAAGCCCCTCCTCAATTCAGTAGTACAATATGGTGATGCAGAGCAGCTCTGCTAGAGATGGGTCCAAGCGTCCATTTTGGGGGCCACGTCATCAGATGGCCAAGAGGAGTCCTTGAGGGAGGGAGGGTCCCGACTGCTGGCTGAACTCCTCCTGCCCACACCAACTGGGGAGCCTCCCCCAGGAAGCAGGGATTGGTGGGGGTCCCAAAGCCCCCTCCTTGCGCCCAGGTCTCCACTGCTTGGTGGGACTGGCTGGGGATGATGGCTCTTTCCCCACCCTCTTCTCTCTTCACGAAGGAGTCCGGCTGGTTCACCTCATCCGGTTTTGCCGCATCAGGGGCACGATGCAGGAGGGGGCCCCGGCTTTGCCCACGAAGGGGTGCTTCAGGAGCTCGTTGGCCGTGGCTCTTTGGACTGGGTCTCTGACTAGCAAGCGGTCCAGGAAGCCCTTCAAGGAAGGAGAGACCTGCCGGGGAGAAAGAGCAGAGAGGCATGAGCCATGGCTGGAAGGAGGAGGGAGGGAGGTGAGCAGCTGAGGGGGGCCTTGGGGAGCCTCAAGGAAGCCCCTTCCCCAACACCAGACTGACCCCCTTTCTCTGCCCATCCTGGGCCAAAGAAGCCATGAATTGGGTGGTCTCATATCAGGCCCTGACCTAGAAACTGACTGGCACGGGGGTGGGCAACTATGGCTGGCTCTGGAATTCTGGGAGTTAAAGCCCCCAAGCGTAAAGTCGCCAAAGACGCCCACCCCTGAACCGGAAGGTGGATCTGATCTCGGTGAGCAGGAGGGCCACAGCCAAGAGGGGGAGAGGCCAGTCCGATCAGGCTGATGCCATCAATGATGAAGGGCAATTATATTACCACCAACAGCTGGCAGCTGATAATGCGTGATGCCCCCGAGTCGCAAACGGCAGGACATGGCAATCTGGGCGGGAGGGGGGGAAGGGAACCTTCTAGAAGCCATCCTCTCGTTCAGAGAACCAGAGAGGAACTTACCTTGTGCACGTTTTTCAGTTTGGGGGGCAGGTTGTCTCGGATCATCTTCATGGCCTTCAAGGGGGGCTCATTGAAATAGGGAGGCTCCCCGTCCACCATCTCTATCACCATCACGCCCAGGGACCAGATGTCCACCTGCAACGACAGAAGGGCCATTGGGAGGCATGGCGGTAGCAGGGCGGAGGTTTCAGGGAGGACCAGCAGCTGAAGCCCTCCGGTCTGGCTATTTCCTCTTTTCCTTGAAACCATCTTAGAAACTGGATTGTCCTGGCAGAGCTGAGGGAGGGAGGGAGGGGGCTCTATTCTCTCTCAAGCAGCAATCATTTTCTTTTTCAGATGGATTGTACAGTGTGCAGGTTGAGCAACTGAGGCAGAATTTTTTTAAAAATGGTGCCTCTTGTCTGAAAGTCCATTTCATCCACACCCCACTGACCAAAGGACGGCATTGTGGCAAAGCTACAGGGAGATGGGAGTCAGCAGGAGGGCAGCCATCCAGAAACATTCAATTTATCTCAAGCGTTAGGATTTGAGAGAGAAACACTGGGGGCTCTGGCTGTTAAGATTTTCTGGGGAAACCCGGCAAAATCTGGGGTTCTCCTCCAGAAATGGACACCTAAGCCACGCCTAGCTTAGCTACTTTGCATGCACACCTGCACACAGACAGACAGACAGACAGACAGACAACTGATGGGTGCAAAAGCCTCCCAGAGAGGAGGGGGCCTCTGTGGGATCTTCCACCCTACTCACCTCTGGCCCGTAGGGCAACCGAGAGATGAGCTCCGGGGCCATCCAGTACGGGGTCCCCACCAGCGACTTGCGCCTCGGCACCTCCTTGTTCACTTGCGCACAGAATCCAAAGTCGGAGAGTTTGACCTGAAGGGAAGGCAGAGCGAGGCGGCCGTGAGGGTGGGGTCTCAGCAGAGCCATTGAATGGCTGACTCCCACAGCTTCAGAAACTCCCCCCCCCAATCTCCTCAGCTCCATTTCTTAAATATTTAATTTAAAAATCGAGACAGGAAAAACAAAAAAGCCATCATACAGGTAATCCTCGACTTACGACCACAACAGAGCTCAAAATTTTCTGTTAAGCGAGACAGTTCTTAAATGAGTTTAGCCCCATTTTACTACCTTTCTTGCCCCAGGGGGTAATTGAATCCTTACAGTTGTTAACTTAGTAACACAGGTGTTAGATGACTCCGGAGTCCCCACTGACTTTGTGAATTTTGATCACATGATCAATGGTTGCAAGTGTGAGAAACGGTCATAAATCAATTTTTCAATGCCCCTGTAACTTTGAATGGTCTCTAAATGAGCTGCTGTAAGTCAAGGACAACAAATGGCAAATTCTACACAAATGGAGTGAATTCCACCCACACAGGCCGGCTGTGGACAATCTCCAAGGCACCTTCCCCTCCCTTCCCTTTTTCCTCTCCTCTCCTCCCCAGGGAGAAAGCAGTAAGGATTATTTCCCAGGCCTGGATAAAGCAGGGGGGTTTCTTCAAGAGGAGACCAGCCATTCCTCCTCCTTAAGATGCGGCTTCAGCCTTTTGACCTTTGGCAGCCATTTCTTTAGCACCGGGCCGATCTGTGCACAAATGCAGAGGCCACATAATTCCTATCTTCCCAATGCTGGCAGAAATCCTGTTTGATGGCTGGGGAATTCAGGGAGTTTGTTTGTTTGTTTATTTATTTATTTTATTTATTTATTTATTGGTTCGATTTACATGCCGCCCTTTTCTGGAGCACCCCAAGCAGTGTTCTATTTTATACAAAGTCAGCTTATTGCCCCCACAAACCGGGTCCTTCCGAATTGAAGTCCAGAGGACTTAAAGTGACCAAGGTTGGAGACCCCTGTTCTAAACTATTCTCAAGACTATCCAAGGACTACGGAGCAGCTAGAGGCCCCGGGATTTTCTTCCTAGGACTTGCATGCACCTTTCAGGGAATTTGTGCTGCTAAAAGGCCGTGCAGTTTGGGGAGAAGAAGCAAGGGAGGGGGAAGAGGGAGGGCTTGCCGGCAACTCACCCGTCCGTCATGGGTGAGCAGGATGGAGTCGCTCTTGATGTCCCTGTGGATGACGCCCTGAGCGTGGAGCACGGAAAGGGCCTTCAGCACGGAGAGGCAGACGGCGGCGATCTGCTCTTCGTTCATCCTTCAAGCAAGAAGAAAAAAGGGCACTGATCCTTTGGGTCTTTTTTTCTATTTTTATTTTATTCAGAAAAATTTAAACTACAAAACGCCAAAAATGTTTTTTAAAGAAACCAAGAAAAAACACAAAACAAGACATTTATAAAGGTGCATTAAAACAGCAACAGCATATACACATATTATTCCCCCTGTTGAATACTGATTAATATACAGGTAGTCCTCGACTTATGACCACAATTGAGCTCAAGTTTTCTGTTGCTAAGTGAGACAGTTGTTAAGTGAGTCCTGCCCCATTTTACACTCTTTCTTGCACAAGTTGTTAAATCACTGCAGTTGTTAAGTTACTAAGACTGTTACTAAGTGAATCTGGCTTCCCCATTGGCTTTGCTTGTCAGGAGGTCACAAAAGAAGATCACATGACCCCGGGACACTGCGACCGTCATAAGTAGGAACCAGCTGCCAAGCGTCTGGATTTTGATCGGGGGATCATGGGGATGCTGCAAATGTCATAACTTTGAAAAATGGTCATAAGGCACTTTTTTCAGTGCCGTTGTAACTTTGGACAATCACTAAAGGAACTGTTGTAAGTCGAGGACTACCTACCTGTATTAGAAGAATATTAGCAGGCACTTATCCTTCTGATCTGGTTCTTGGCCTGGAAGGAAGCGGCCGATTCTCAGAGTGGCCACCTAGCAGGGTCTGGTAGTACGTGCATGCAGACACAAACAGCCCCGAGGGGCTCATCTCTCCTGAGGGAGGGGAGCAGCCCATCCCTCTTTCTGCCCCTCTTACCTGGTGTGGGTGACGATGTCGGTCAAAGCGCCCCCCTCCAGGAACTCCATCACAACCCAGAGCTCATCGCCCACCAAGTAGCTGTTGTACATCTCCACCACGTTCTCATGTTGGTAGTCCCTCATGATCACCACCTGGGGGGGGGCGGGGAGAAAGGCAGGTTAGAAGGGAAGGACAAAGGTATCACATTCCCAGGAGGCGGGGGGCTGGGGAGGGGGATGCAGTGCCTCAAAGGGGCGGCTGCTGCAGGTGAGACGTGTCACCTAAACTCCCCTGCTGCAGCTTAGAATGGGCACAGAGTCTGTGAAGCACAAAGACATTCTGTATACTGCACAGGGACAGAAAGAGGGCCGAGAAGATCTCAGTAGAGCCTTCACCTCCTTCACATCAACTGTTTTCATTCCTCCCCTCAGGACGCTGCTATAGGGCACCGCAGGCCCAAACAACTAGACACAGGGACGGTTTTCCCCCTCCTGCCGTCCCTCTGCTGAACACCTAATCCTCACAGTGTTGTCTTTATCTCTAAGGAGATAAATTATTATTATTATTATTATTATTATCCATCCCATCTTCTCTACTCCCCACTCTTATTGGTTTCATTATTATAATTATTATTACTCTGTTGCTTTGCATATACACTCAGAGCTTCTGCACTGGAGACCAATGCCCTGTGACTCTAACCACAGGTGACCAAATAAAGTATTTAATCCAACTGGATCCGTGTCTTTGGAGATTCTCTGCCATCCAGGTCATGGTTGTCCCAAAGGTGCTTTTTCAAAAAGTACCTTTGTTTTTTTCTTTGAAGATCATTCGCTTTTCATCCAAGAAGCTTCTTCCGTTCTGACTGAATGGTGGGGTTTCCACCATGTTTGGCTTAATGGTTCCCCTCACCATTCAGTCAGAACCGAAGAAGCTTCTTGGATGAGAAGCGAAAGGTCTTCAAGGGAAGAAACGCGGAAGGTCCAGCTGCCTCTTGCAAAAGTGCCTTCGGGTCACTCCAACCCACCTCGTTGAAGAGCAGCTCCCGCCTCTGCTGCTTGCGCAGGTCCATCTTCTTGACTGCCACCAGCTTCCCGGAGCTCTTGACGGTGGCGATGCAGACGATGCCCGTGGAGCCCTCACCGATCTTGATGAAGTTGTCCAGGTAGGTCCGGGGGTCTCCGGGGTCGACCACCATCTGCAAGGCAGCTCGGAACTGTTCGTGGGAGACCCGCTGGGGCTCCCGCTGGGGGGAGCAGGGCTGCTGAGGGGCCGGAGGAGTGGGGGCCAGAGGCTGCTGGGGAGGGGGCTGCGGAGGCTGGGGGGCCGGCGGCGATGGCACGTGGGTCAAGTGGGGGTCCGAAGCGTGCTGGGAGAGTCCCAGAGGGGATGGCTCCAGGTTTCTGGATCTGGCTGGGCCCGAAGGGGGGGGCCTGGAGGGGCCGCTGTTTCCACTCGTGGGGCCGTTGGGGGCTGCTTCTGGGGCTTTTCCGGGCCGATGTTCTGCCTAGAAAGAGAAGGAAAAGCCATCCTGACTGCAAGCGCGAAAAGCAGAGCCCTCACTGGGCAGGGCAAAGGATCCTTCTTTATCCTGGCAGACAGAGGGATCCCACCAACACTTGAAGAAGCCCTTTCCTCCTCACGCAGAAGGAACCCAGGACAAACCTCTTGACATGAAGGTGTTTCTTTTGGTCCTGCTCATTTGCAAAGGACAGGTGCCGTCCTTGGGCAGGCTGACTAGCAGGGGTCTCCAACCGTGGCAACTTTATGACTTGTGGACTTCAACTCCCAGAATTCTGGGAATTGAGTAAAGTCATCACAGTTGGTGACCCCTGCGATCGAGGGTCATCTGCGCCTTCCCTTCTGATGGCCATAAAGGGTTTTGGGGATAGCCCAGCTCCCCCACCCCCTCCCCCAGCCTTCTCCTTCCCTCGGGGTCAGGCAGAGTCTCCTAAAGAGCCTGCTTGTAAAGCCTCCTTTTCACCTCAGGTGTGAAAGACGGGAGCAGTGGCCTTGGGGAGTCCATTTAGCTAAGCTGAGGGTCCAAAGGACGAGCCACAGCAAGGGCCGAATTAGGTCCCTGCGCTCATCACTCTCCGCTTCCTGCAGAAGGCGTCCTCCCTGGGACAGAGAGAGAGAGAGAGAGAGAGAGAGAGAGAGGCTCATGGAGCAACATCTAATTTCTGGTCCTCTTGTAAGAGAAAGCAGAGGAAAGAGTTGGGTGGCAGAGGCAGAAGGCAAAGCAGGTTGATGGGTTCCACAGGAACACGGGAGGTCGTTGCGCAGCTGCAGAGTTTCCACGAATACAGACAGAGAAGTTGCTACCCAGGAGAAGAAAGAAAGTGGCAGCGGACGGTTATTCGCATGTACAGAAGAGGAGACCAAGCAGAGAGCAGATGGCAAGATGGACGACACAGGAGGAATTCCGGTTAGTGGAAGCAAGGAAGGAGGGCGGCCAGGAAAGGCAGGAGGCAGGCAGGAGGGAAGACACCGGCTGCGGTTGATGGGAGGCCGGAAGGCGAGGGAGAACTACTGAGCAGAGGAAGGAGAGAAGGGGACCCAGGAGAGGTGCAGAACAGAGCATGAAGGAGGAGCGGGCTCTGCTCTTGCCACCAGGTGTTCTCCTGATGCAGAGAAGGTGCTCGGAGCTCATCACCTGGTCAAGCAGCTAGGCTACGCTGAGAAGGTGGCTTAAAAGAGGCGAAACGTGGCCTTTCTTAGGGCGGACCAGTTCAGACGTCATGAGAACGGCATCTCCAGCGGATCGATCCAGGCTGGCCAGACCCACAAGGGCCCTAAGCTCCGAGATGCCCTGAGAGGTTTTACCTGAGTGCCACGGCCAAGATCGGTGTCTGCTCGTGGATAGGTGTTAAAAGGCCGTCCCGTCTGCTGAGCGGTCTTCATCACCCCCTCCGAGATGGGGATATTTGGGGTCCGGATATTGGGCCCAGAGAGGGGCCGCTTTTCCCGGGGAGACTGTGGGCTGGCTTGGCCAGTGTAGGTGGACTTGGGTCTCTTGTCAGGCCCCTCCGTCCGCTCTCTCTTGACCACGCGCTCGGCGGGGGGCTCCCTCTTCCTGTCCCGCTCAGCCACTCGGTGACCGTGTTCCGGCAAGGGCTTCGGGTGCTCAGGAGGCCGGGGGTGGCCAGACTGCTGGTGCGGCTTGTGGTGAGACTCGTGTCCACGGGAGTGTGGCGCGCCAGTCCTGTCATCCCAGCCCCGTTCCACATCGTTCTTGGGCCCGTGGCGGTTCCGCTCCTTGGGGTCTCTGCTCTTGCTGCCCCCGCCGTCCTCCTCCGTGTGGGGAGGGTGGTGGTGGTGGTGGTGGTGGGGCTGGTGGTGGCGGGGCCTGCCCACCGCCTCTCCCAGGCCGTTCTCCTGGTAAAACTGGTCGTGCCGGGCCGGGAAAGGAGGGCTGTCCCTGCGCAGCGAGTTGGAGCGCGACACCGACATGTTCTCAAACTCATCTAGCAGCCAGGCCAGGGAACCGTCCTTGGCAGCTTTGTTTCCGCGCACGATGGTCTTACCCGCATGGAAGGGAACATGGAGCAGGCAGGTGGGGAGGGAAGGATACACAAACAGAAAAGAAAATAAGGTAAGCAACATAAAAAAAATAATAATAAGATGCTTGATGGATGCTTGACAACGGCCCGAGACAATTTCAGCTTTGACAGAAGCAGCACATGGCAGCAGGCATGGCGGGGAGAACACGGGAGGAGAAGGAGAAACGGGAGCGTCACAGAGCTTTCGCCATCCACACTGAGACACTTCTTAAAATATATATGAATGCTGATAATGACAAATGACAGGGATGCTGGATTTGGAAGGCAATGACTGAAAGGCAGCCTTACACCAACCTCCCCACCCACCCACCCACCCACCCCTGCCACCAGGTCACCCAGAGACTCCCCGGTTTTCAGCCAGCAAAAACCAAGCTCCTCAGCCTGGGAAGTCCAGGCAAGCTAAGCGAGGAGGTCGTCTTCGTCTTCCCGGCTCTGCAGCCAAGTAAGCAAGCAAGATGCTCCTGATCGAAAATGGATCAGATCTTTGCAGTTTCTAAAGCATTTCAGAAGGAAGAATCTGCCAAGTCAGCCCTTTCTGCCTGTCTCTCCGTCTCAGATGGGGCAGGGCCCCCTCAAATGCTTCCCTAAGCAAATCATTACAGACCCCCAGGCCCCAGGTGGTGAGAAAGGCTCATCTCATCCTCAGGATGTTAGTTTGTTCTAATAAAGTGTTAAAGTTGGGGTCTCCAACCTGGGCCACGTTAAGGCTTGTGGACCAGCTCCCAGAATTCCTCAGCCGGCACAGCTGGGACTTCAAGCCCTCGAGTAGCCCAGTCTGGAGACCCCCTGCTCTAGAAGGGCAGAGGTGGCTGCTCCTCCCAGAAATAGAGGCCAGGGAAAATAACCGAAGGCTTAATCACCCTTTTTGCAGAGATAGAAAGGTGTCCCTCCCTCTTCAGCATGTGTGGGCTGGATGAGTCCCCAACGGTCAAGAGCTGCTCTTGAGCCACAGCCCACACATGCAGAGCTCCACGATGGAGCATTCCACGGGCCAGAAGTCTCACACCCAGTTCAGACGCCCCCGAGGCAGCTGAAAAGAGCAAGCCCAGGCTTCCAAGAGGCCAGCTGTGGCTGGCAAGTGGAGGTGAACCCCTGCCCAGCAGGAAAAGGAAACCAAGGCAGGCAGCTGGGGAAAGAGCTGGTCAGCCTTGGCCGAACAAGGCCCAAATTCTGGATAGGGATACAGGGACTGAGCCCAACAGTTCTACTGGTAAGTGAGACAGTTAAGTGAGGTTTGCCCCATTTTACAACCTTTCTTGCGACAGTTATTAAGTGAATCACTGCAGCTGTTAAGTCAGTCACACGGTTGTTAAGCGAATCTGGCTTCCCCACTGACCTTGCTGGTCAGAAGGTCGCAAAAGGGGATCACGTGACCTTGGGACAGTGCAACCGTCATAAATACGAACCAGTTGCTAAGCGTCTGAATCTTGAGCACCTGACTGAGGGGATGCAAAGTGAAAAGTGGCCATGTCCCTTTTCTCAGTGCTGTTGTAACTTCAAACAGTCCCTAAGTGAACTGTTGTAAGCCAAGGACTGCCTGTACTCCTCATCAGAGCTTGCACGGGGGCCAACGAGCACTGCCCGTCATGGGAGGAAGGGGGCTGGGCCCAGGGCTTGGGGGAGCAGAGAGTCACAGGCTCTCCTCCCCCCACAGCCCACTCAAGAGGGGCTTTGCCCGCCCAGCCCTGCCATGACTCATCGAACGCTCAAGGGAGCCGTGCAGAGCCATCCATCCGTGGATCAAGACTTGGGGCTTCTCTTGGCCACCTTAGGCAAAAACATCAGCGATCGTTGTTTTTTTAACCGAAAAGGAGACCCTCAAGGACACCTGAGACCGGAAGGCCCACTTCATCATGGAGAGCAAACAGGCGAAAAGGGGCATTTTACTCAGCAACAGCTGCTAGCAGAAATTCTGTGCTTGGCAAGGGATTCCTGGAAACGGTCAGTGCACCCCGTGCAATTTGTGGCTCTGAATGAATTTCCGAGGCGTCTCCTTAGTCAGCCGAAAGCATGTTGCAGCTCTACAAAGACATTCCCTTCCAGGCGCAGCTACCTCGCCCGCACGGACCATTCAGTCTGTCTCCAACAGAAACAACCAAACCCTGCAAAATGCTACAGAGCTGCCTGAAAGAACAGGGAAGAGCTGGCTTGATTTCTCTAACAGACCATTTTTTGGACAAATTCCACCAAACCACGGTCTCCGGTTCTATGCAAGGTTCTCTGCCCCGGGAACTGCGCAGGCCCCCGTGCTGGGTGGGGTTGAGAGGTAGGAGGGGCTGGGGCCAAGGCAGATGGGTCTTCTGTACCTGGGGAGAGACTCCTGCTCCATCAGCACGGGTCTTTCTGGCTTGGAGGTTTCCTGCCACCGCAGCCTTCCTTTTGGGACGGAGGAAACGCTTCATGGGGAGGGCGTGCGTGGCAGGACCGGAGCAGCCGTTCTTGGCCAACTTTCTGGCCCCTGGCTTTCCTCAAGAAAAACCCCCGTTGAGTCTCTCTCTGCTCCCATCGAAGGAGCAACCTCAGCAAGGCTGAAACCCAGAAGCCATTTCCCCTCCTCTCAGCGCTGGGCTTGCCACTATTCCACGCGTGGTCCCGGGCACCACAAGCCCCTGCAAGATGGAGGCCAGGGGCTTGGAAAGCCCAATCCTCTCCCCTGGCTTTCCCCTCTGCAGAGGCCGTCTGAAGCCACGCTTCCCTGGCAGAGCCCAGCAGCAGGTGGCAGGTGGGCATGGCCGCCTGACCTCCTTCAAATTTGAACGTGGGAACGAACTGGCCTGTTTCCAAAATACAGTATACATGTTTTTCAGTCAAGCCTGCAACTGAGATCTATTTATCTCCCTGAAATTATACATTTGCTCCCGTTTGGATCCCAAAGCTCACTGGAACCTGGAAGTTGATAACCCTGCTGCTCACAGATGCGCCTGCCCCCCACCCCCCAATTATGCAGCCAGATCCTTGAGCAAGTGAGACCCATGCTCTGCCATGCCTTGCCAGGCTCTTTAGGTCCAGGTGGCAAAGAGGAGATCTCTAGGGGAGAACAGGGGGATGGGTACAGGTGACTTACAGCCATTCATGAGCTAAGCCTCATGACCGACTCTGAATAGCCACGGCCTGGGTCTCCGGGGCCAACTCAAGAGAGGGCACCCTGGCATGGCTGCTGTGCCAAGATCCGAATCTTGGCAGCTGGGCATGCCTCGCGCTTCCAGCGTCAGAGCTGCAGCCATGTGTGTTTTGAAAAGGTGCGGGCCCTGGAGAAGTGGACATTGGCTGCATGACAGACCATCTCTCACTGCTTGTGAGAGCTGAATGCGCACTCTCGGGAACTCCGCCTGAAGCAAAGTGGCAGTTCAGGAACAACCAGAGCTTCCTCTATGCTCTCTCAGTTCTCACATTACACTCCAAGAACTCAAGGTCTGTGACTCTGGTCCCTTCGGGTCTACGCTCCACACGAGACCGAGAGACCGAGGAAAGCTCATGAAGTCTCGGCCTTGAACAGATCGCAAATGCTGAAGGTCTCAGGAGATTCTCAGCCACCAAGGTGATGGTTCTCCCAAAGGTGCGCAACTGGACTTTCTCTGTTCTAAAACCCAACTTCTCTCCTCTAAGCACCGGCCTTCCATCTCTGCCGTCAGGGGCCACGTGAGAGCCCAACTCAGGTGCCACCCACCTTCTGAGAGCCGGGATGGACGGCCGTAATGTACACGGGGTCCACCAGTGGCTTTGGCCGCTTGGCCGACTCCTCGATGATGCCCTGCCATTGCCTGGGCAGCCCCGTGAACTTCTGCTCCTGCTGGTCGTAGCCCGTGTGGACCCGGTGTTCGAAGTTGGAGGGGGCCGAGATCTCGATGCGTTTCTTCTTTTTGGTGAACATGGTGATGTTGGCTAGCAGACCTGGAAGAAAGAGGGGGAGGGTTTTAAAAAAAAATCTTAATGGAGTAAACCCTTCTTGTAGATCAGCAGCTCCAGAGCTTAGCGTGGAAAAGCCTCCCACCCCACACCCTTGGTTCCCACAAGGAGGCACCCCCCCCAAAGGTTTGTGGCTTCATAGTGAGCATATCAGCAGCATGGGAGATCAATGCTCCCTTCCTGTCAGAGCGCCAGTCCCTCCTGTGCACCCTCCACCAAGAGGCCCCTGCTAGGCGGACAGGAGGAACACATGGACTTGCACAGGGTTCAGGTACAGGATCAATGGGAGGCAAATTCAAACCTCCGGAAGGCCCAGGAAGTGCACAGCTGAGCAGCCTTCCCTAATCCGGCCTGTGGGGTTTTGGTTCTCCCAAAAGTGCAGATTGCACCCTCAGCCTTGCCAGCTTCCTCTGGGTGGCTGGACTGAACTGGGAATGGATAACCGAAGCAGCCCAGATCAGGGAAGGCTGTCTTAAAAGAGGGAAGGCGAAGAAGGGCTACTGGCATGTTTCATGCTGTTGTGCTTCTTAGAAACACCTCCTGGCTGGAGGGGCTTCGGCTGCTGAACTTTTATGACCCTGTTTTCCCAGCTCAGCAACACCAGAGAAAGCCACACACACAGACATGCACACCGCCATCCATCCATCCATCCATCCATTCTCAGAGCACGTGAACTCTCCTCCTCCTCTGCCCCACAGCCCTGCCCACCTGGTCTTCTGGCCCCCAGATTCTGCCTTATTTACCCTGCTCCCCTGAGAAACCGTTTCCACCTGAATGGTCCATGCTCCAAACGGGACAAAGGAGAAAGAGTGGGGGGGGGAGTCTACTGGCTTCCTCCTCTCGGGGAGTCTTGAGTTGATCTCATCCAAATCCCAGCCCTGGTGATCCCAAAGGCGTTCCTGGGATCAGCTGCAGCCCAGAGACTCAGCACTCTGCGGCGTGCCTCACCAATCCGGTTGGACCGGTCCTTTCATCAGCAAAGCATCCCCCCCCTGTTCCGTTTGCCCAACTGGGCCAGCAGGCCTCCCTTGACCAAGACAGGGAAGGCAGTCAAGGCAAACTAGGCAGTGACACAGAAAAGAGCAGCAGTGAATCATGTCGCCATTTTTGTCAGTGCGGAGAAAGATTATGCAAAGATTTAGAAAATTAGGTTTCTCAGGAAGCGTAAAATTAGCATTAGAAAAAAAACCTGAACAGCAAAACACGTGGCTCCAAAGAGGGTTTCTGTAGTTCGTATAAAGTAGCACCAGGCTTGTTTATACCAGGAAACGATACAGAAGGAAGAAGCGAGAGTGAGAAATTGAGGAGTGCAAAAATATTTTGATTTTGGCAATGTCACTTCTCTCCAGTGTGATCTCCTTAACTGCTTTGGCTGCAGCTCCACGGCCCAGCTACGAGTGGAAGGGAAACCCAAAGGACTCTAGACTTCCAGCACTAATCAAAGAGGCTGTCAGGCATTATTGCCTTGGACGGTCTCTGTTCCTTTGCTCTGCAGGCAAGCAGCTCAGAAGCTCTTCATCTGGCAAATCAAATGCACGGCACGGAGACTCATGGACTCAGCAAGAGGTGAAACGTGTGTCATTTGACACAAACACACCTGCATTCCTAAAGGAAAATCTCTGCCAGGTCTAGAGGGCCACAAGGTACTGTAAGACCCTCCCCTTCTACAGGGCGTGGCCATTCCTTTGGCTGCAAAAAGCAAACCAGGGCACCCCAGACGGGTTGGGATCACAGCCGATCCTCTGCTGGCTGGGGAATTCTGGGAGCTGAAGTCCACAGGTAGTAAAGGGGCCTAAATAGTCTATATAGTGGAGTGGAGTCAGAAGAGACCAGAATAACAAAGTTGGAAGGGACCTTGGAGGACTTCTAGTTCAAGCCCCTGCTCCGTCCTTTCAGACAAATGGTTGTCCAGTCTCTTCTTATCCTGAATTATGAGTGTGCAAATCAAACGGACTTTATCTAAACCAGCCTGCTAAGAAATTCCACAGTTCTCTAAGGGGAATCCTGTTCCTACACTGCTCACCCTTAAAGCAGATAGAAGGAGGGGGGGCTAATGTTCCTCCCCCCCTCATTCTAGTAGTCCAGCAGGGCTTTGATTTCTGGTGGGTGGCAGGGCTGAGGCGAGTCTGCTCCAATTTCTCAGCCCAAAGGCGGAAGGGCCCCCCAGCACAAAAAGCTTCAACTCTTGACCTTCCCGGGAGATCAGTTTCGCAGCACAATTTATCCCAAAAGAAGCGACCAAGCAAAGCCCAACCAGGAACGAGCTGCATCGGTTGACATTTTCACTTCCAACCGCAACCTGACTTTCAGGCACAGATATAAATCAATTTATTTTATCACAACAGCCTGTGAAAAAGAGGAAGTTTTCTTGGGGAGCAAAACTGAAGGGTGGGGCGCCATCCCTGCAGCAGATTTGGGTCCTCTGCCAGAGCTTAGCTTAACTACAAAAGAAGATGAAAAGCCCTCCAAGGCAACGCAGAGCGTGACGCTTTCATGTGCCAAAATCCCTTCCGCCATTTCCCGAGGAAGCAGTCCTAAAAATCTGAAAGTCGAAAGTGCTGGAACTAAAGCTCCCATTTCAAAGGAAGAGAGGCAGGGACAGATCCATCAGAATCCACCGTCCTCCTGCTCTATTGCAATTCCTTGCTGAGTGGGCCAGGCTGAAAAGCAAACCGTTCTTCTCCGAGGGAGGGAGGGAGGGATGGTTCTTGGACGTGGGAAAGGAGGCCACCCCGTGAGAGCCCGCAGCCTCAGGGAGGGTCTTCCTTCCTTTTTCCGCATAAGTGGGCACAGGGACACCCAATTCCAGAAACAGATCCAGAATCTTCTTGCCCAGGCCTTTGGTTCAAGTCCACTTCTGGGTCGTGTGAATTTGTTTTCGTGGTTATCTAGCTGTTGCCTAGCTTTTGCCATCTTTTGTTCTTTGTTCCTGTGGTCCTGTGTGTTTTCCTCCGTGAAATGCCCAGCGTCACTGAGAACTGGGCAGTGAAAAAACCAGTTTAAAAAGCTGTGCTTTAAAGTTCAGTTCTTCAGAACAGAAGAATAGCAGTAGCACTTAGACTTCTATACCGCTTCACGGTGCTTTACAGCCCTCTCTAAGCAGTTTACACAGTCAGCCTATTGCCCCCAACCATCTGGGTCCTCAGCTTCTTGGATGACGCCCGGCTGCCTCTCGAAAAAGCACCTTTGGGGCCACCGTGACCTGGATGGCGGAGAATCTCCACAGACAGCTTGGACCACGGCTCCGTCTGAGGGAGGCCTCGGTGGTCTCCCCTGCTTCTCAGAAAGAGTCGTCCAGGGTGGCCCCCGCACGGCTCAGCCTTCCTCAACCGGCGAATGTGGGCACAGAGCGCCGGCTCAGCGCTGCTGCATTAACCGAACCTTGCGCCTGGCTGAGCAAAGTCTTCAGGCCTGTTACTGTCCGGGTTCTGCAGCTGGCCCAAAGCTCAAGAGCAAAATTCACGATGATCTGCAAGCTTTCAAGACGGCTTTCTGCTCAGCTGAAGTGCCACTTGATTAAAAGCTTGAAGCATTTCATTAGCAGCCCCATAATCCCAGGTGCCCTGGTGCTCTTGCTCTGTGGCTCCAGTGACCTCAGGAGGCAGAGCCAGGCGTCCTCCCCGCCTGACCTCCATCACTAGCCGCGTTTGGGAAATAATCAGAGCGCCATTAAGAGCGAGCATGCAACCCTCCGTATGAAGAGACAGGCTGTGGAGAGGCCTTCTGCCCATAAACTCTCCAGGCAACCCGAGAAGTACCGACCGTTTTACTACAACAGGGAGGAGGTGATTTTGGAAGAGGAGTAAGAAAATAGAAGGGTTTTTTTTGGCCAAAATGTTTTATGCAGGAATGAACCGACCGATGTGCCCGATCTGTGGTAGATTCACATTTGAGGACCCCAGGACCAAATCCAGCCCCACAGGATCATCAGAAGCTCACGTTCTTTGGCTGCTGACCTGTAGGGTAGAAGCAGAAATGGAGAGCCCTGAAATGCTCAACCCTGCAGACCTGATCTGCATAAAGGGAGAGGCTGACGGACATGCGTGCTGAGTTCCAGTGAATGAACATTCACCAGCGTCCAAGGCAAAGTCAGACTCCACATCTGGAAAACAGGATGCCCATTAAGAAACCAAGAGGCAAATAGGTTTACTCTGCCCAATGTCATCTGCTCTCATCAGACACGGAGGGAAGGAGCCATTTCAAGCTTCTCGAGTGCCTGAAACAAAACATCATCCGTGGACCTCAAATCCTGCCACGTTCCAAACCCAGTGAACTCAGATGCATCAGCTGCCCAGCAAGCACTTTTATCTACTTATTAAATTTATACACCGCTCGTCTCCATATCCAAAGCGACTCTGGGCGGCTTTTAGGATGAAGAACATCCGGAAGCAGAGCAGCTTTATCAAGAGCCCTTGCTTTGTTGCTAGTAATTGACCATTTATCTAGTCAAATGAAAAATGACAAGCCGCCCACGATCATGGCACCTGGGGCTTCCTGGATTGCTCAATGAAGGCGAGAGAAACCCCCTCCGGTTCTGCTCTGCGCTGGTCCAGAGACAAGCAGAGGCTCCCTCAAAACAGATGGGGAGCCAAGAAAAGTTTGCAAGTTGGGGCTGTTTTCCAGACAGCACCAACTTGATCCCCAAGGGCTGAGCTTGCATTTCTCGGGAGCCCTGCTTGCCTTCCAAGCTGTTCCGCCTTTTCCACGCCCTTCCCATCGCGCTTGCCAGACAGGGGAACAAAAGCCACGTCTCTAGGATTCGTACAAACTCAGCCGGAGAGCCGCTGCACAGACAGCCCTGTAACAAAACCATCTCCAGACTCACGTCTGCTTCTCTCTCCAAAGTTTGAGAGAAAATTGATCCGTGAGTGGATTCAGACAACAAGGCACACAAACATTAAAGTTGTGCTGGGACAAAGGAGCCCCACCTGCCCCTTCCGGGCCCTAGAAAACTGGCCAAAGCCCCTTCAGCACAGGCACAGAGCCCCACTGCCGATCTGCAGAGATCCAAAGACCAGCCATGAATCCCTCCCCCAGACAGGTCACGGCACTTGCTTGCGGCTCTGAAAGCAACCCCTGCCCCAACAAATGCCCCCCTCCCCTTTTTTTCTGGCTGTAATAACAATGGGAATGGTAAGCACCAAGTAAGTGAGGAAGAAGGTGCCCTCCTCCTCCAATCCCAGCCGAACAGGCTTCTCACACTCAATGCTCCCGAAAGGTGTGAAGACAGCAGACTTACACGCACACTCGTCCTCGGGAGACTTCATCGTGGCCTCGTGGCTGCCTTTGTCCACAGGCTGTGGCAGCTAAAAGGAAGCACCTCGGCCCATCCCCTGCTCTTTATGGCTTTTCGGCCCATCCTCTCTTTAATTAAACGCTCCCTCCCTCCCTCCCTCCCTTCTCCGCAGTCCATTGGCTGGGGAAGTTCTCCACACTTCTGGCTCTGAAGCACAAGCTCTTTGCCGGTTACTCCCAAAGGACCAAACGCTCCCAACACATTTGCTCCAACGACCAACTTTTCCAGACTTTCAACCACCAAGAATGCAATGGCAGCCCTCTTTCCAATTGTGTATTCTGCAGAGGGGGGGGGGGGGTGCGCGCTCGTGTGTAACCAGACATCCATCTCCTCCTCTCCCTCAGACATCCCTGCAACCTACTAGTGCAAAGGGATTCTGCCTTCCTGATGTGACCATCGTGGCCCACTGAATTGATATTCAGAGTTAATGTCGCATCTAAACTTTACCCCATAAAACATAACGCTCTTTACTGTGAAAAGCACAACAGTAAAAAAATGCGTACAAGCCTTGTTGGCAAATCTTACGATAATCCACAAAATGTTTGAGCATCATTGCACAACAGGGAGAGAAAATGTTTCCCCCCACCCTTGGGACGGCTGGGGCTGAATCTTCATTACTAATTTATTTATTCATTCATCCATCATATTTACATGGCTGTCAAACAATGCTGGCAATGAAGTGACTCTGGGCGGTTTTATTACAAATACTCCTATCCTCTTTATAACAAACCAGTGAATCTACTTCACTCCACAATTAAAAATCCATTTTATGAGCTGCAAGTTAGCGGACCCATGAATGCCCATGACCAAGGAAGAATTAAGCGTGGCACAGCAATGGGGATCTTGCTGGCCACTGTTATTAACCCTGGCATGCCGACAAAGCTTCTTAGATGATATGTGCACTCACAGCAAGCAGTACCTGATCACAAAAGTGTTAACCTGTTGTGTATAAAGGCAAAACCTCCTTTGGGATCAGATCAATTCCTGGTGACTTTTCAGAAATAACAGAATAACGGAGTTGGAAAGGACCCTGGAGGTCTTCTAGTCCAACTCCCTGCTCAGGCAGGAGGAGACCCTACACCACTTCAGACAGGTGGCTGTCCTTCAGTGATGGAGCATCCACAACTTCTGAAGGCCAGTTGTCCCACTGATTAATTGTTCTCACTATCAAGAAATTTCTCTTCAGTTCTAGGTTGCTTCTCTCCTTGGTAAAAATTTCTATCCATTGCCTTCAGGTGCTTTGGAAAACCCCCTCTTCTTTATGGTAGCCCCTCAAATACTGTAACACTGCTACCATGTCTCCGCTAGTCCTTCTTTTCATTAAAGTGATCATGCATGGACCACAGGAGTTCTACCCAGGTTGTCATAGCTCACACACCTGATCGCACACACCTCCTTGGCGTGTATACACTTTTATAGCCAGTATGGGAGAGTTTTCCACCATTTACCTGGCTCGCCTGTGGTAAGGGTGGGCTTTAGTGATATAAAAAGAACTGTTGCCCTTGAGTCCATTAGTCATTTCACATCGCCTGCACAGTATCGCTCATGCACATTAGCATGGCTGGCTGGGGAATTCTGGGAGTTGAAGTCCACGCATCTTAAAGTTGCCAAGGTTGAGAAATACTGAGCTAAACAGACTTGTACCAAAAAGAGAAAGGAAGCCTCCAGCCGTTCTTGTTACTGGAGAAATATGGAAAATATGAAAGAAAAAAACCAAGTCTACTTTTTCCCACCGTACTCATCACCGCAGTCTTTGGGATACATCAGAGAACCTTACGGCCATTCGTTCTACGGTGCTGTTCCTTGAAAAAAGCGACTATGTCTGAATTCCTATCCACTTGTTTCCCATGATTCTACGAAAGCACCGAATAGCAGGCAGACGCCACTGTAGTTCAGCAGCGAGGGGTGAAGGATTTGAGGTTGGAATAGCACTGGGGAAACAAAAGAAGGAGTCCTTCAGTACATGCCAGGGAGTGAATTCTCCCCAAACCTAGAACATTTCCAATATGTGTAATTTGAGTTTAAGAAAAAAAACATGACCGAATCTGAGCACTCGGATCCAAAGACAAAGGAAGCTACAGGCGAGATGTACAGGAGGTTCGAAACTTCAAGTCTAACCCACTGGAATTCAAAAACCTATGTAACCATGGCCAGAATCATTCAAGTTCCGTTATCCAACTCCAAATCAGAGCAGGTCAGAAAAAGATGGCTAAAATGTAAAGCGAAGCACAAGTGAATAAAGCATACTGCAGTGTTTCCCAACCTGGGCAGTTTGAAGATGTGTGGACTTCAACTCCCAGAATTCCCCAGCCAGCTATTCCATTTTTAAGGTATGCTGGCTGGGGAATTCTGGGGCTGAAGTCCACACATCTTCCAACTGCCCAGGTTGAGAAACGCTGGCATACCGTATAAGCAGGAAGGGAAAATATTGGCGGTTAAAGTGAGTGCTGAGCTGTCCAGCTCTAGTCAAGCATTGGGGGGGGGGTGATTTCCCCTGACTTAAACAACACGCCTTCTTTCACCCTCCGTGCGATGCTGCAATTTTTTCCACAGTCCAATTAAGCGTCCCTTACAACTCTGATCAGATTCATCCCTGCAGTGACACAGTTGGCGGCCCCAATTGTCTGTGTTTCCTTTCTTCATCCTCTGTGCCAAAGGTTGCAAGAATGGGGGGTTTCTTCTTCAGCAAAATTATTAAGAGTTCATAGTAAGGGGGAGAGAATTGACACACACACCCCTAAGCCCACATCCCATCAAATAAGAATTGCATACTTTACTTTCTTGAAACACTTTCTGAAAAAGGTTGAGTGCAAGATGGTGGGACAGAAAGAAGCGGAGCAGAACCATAACAATTCGGGACCAATGCCCCCCCCTGACTGAAGGGAAAGTTATTTATTTGTTTATTAAATTTATATGCCCTCCGTCTCACTATCCGGACCGAGTTGAGCCATCTGGGGAACTCGCATCCAACTGGTGTAGCTCAGTCCTGGAAGATCTACTGATGCTCTCTGTAAGCGGGACAAAATACCCTCACCCAACTGTGACTGCAGGGCCAAAAAGCAAACTATCCAACATTATAGTGTCAGCGACTGGACTGGAGACATTGCCGATTTTCTGGCTCTGACAAATGAAGCAAAAATTATATCTGTAATCTAGACGTACGTTTATAATATTTAGACTTTCTACTTCATGTTTTGTATCTTTACCTTTTTTATTGAAATGTGATGTGAATGTGCCTTATGACACAATAATAAATAGTCCTCACCTGTGCCCTTACTTGTTTTTCTATGGACTGAAGTATCTAGAGGTCACGCTGTATCTGCTGATCTCTGAGCAGGATGCAATCAAGGAAGCCAAAGAGTCAGGCAAGCAAAAAAGCTGATCCAGATCCAACCTCAGAAGAGAGCAGTTATGATCAAGCCCCAGATTCTCACTTGAAAGGATGCCAGTTAGGGTCAGCCTTGGAAGGAACAGCAAAGGCGGTGCTGCTTTGAGTAAGGGGATGCAGAGCAAAGCTCCCTGAGCAGACCTCAAGATCCGAAAACAGTTTCCTTAATTTTGGAATAATGCAGAGCAGGCTGCGGCCTTCGCACTTCAGTATGCCAATACTGAGTTCCTAATTCAAAAGACAACATTCTCCCTGTTGGCTGCCTGGGCGACAGGGATCAATTCATTTAAAATATGAATTTGTTTGGCTGGGGTATTTGACAAAAAGTGTTACTTTATGGCATAAATCAGGGGTGTCCAACCTTGGCAATTTTAGGACCTTTGGGCTTCAACTCCCAGAATTCCCCAACTATGCTCTTGGCATAAATCTTTTAGTTGTTTTTTTTATCTCGCCTTTAATACTTTTATAGATAACTCAAGGAAGCTAATGTACTACTTTGTCCTCCTATTTGCCCCATAGCAACCCCATCTCTGTGAAGGAGATGGGCAGTTCTTCAACATGTCAAATAACTAAATAAAACCCTGTGAGATGGGTTGGACTGAGAGGGGAGGATTGGCCCAAAGTCACCAGCTGGCTTTAATGCCTGAGGCAGGACTAGAAAGATTAGAACTTCCAGCCCCCTGATTTCTAGCTGGTGCCTACGAGACCAAAACCTCAATTTGGGGGCCTGCAGGGAAGAAAGAACCCTCTTTCCACCCTTCTCCTCCCAACAACGCAGAAAAGCAGGGACAAGATCAAACCAAAGTCCACAATCCTGAAGAGGTCTGGAAAGACCACCCCGGAGACTTGGATTTAATTAAAGCACTGGGATCTGTTTTCTGCCTTGTCCCTAACAGTGGGGAGGAACAGATATTTAATCCCCACAGATGAGAGACTGTGCAGCTCCTGGCAGATCCCCTTCTGCTCTGGGATGTCCCAGATCACCCCACCAGAAGGCAAGGCAAGGCAAGAAATAATGCATGGAAACTAATCAAAGAGAAAAGCAACCGGGAACTAAGGAGAAGCTTTCTGAAAATGACAACTATCAACAGCCACCTGTTTGAAATGGTACAGGGTCTCCTGCTTGAGCAGGGGGCTGGACTAGAAGACCTCCAAGGTCCCTTCCAGCTCTATTCTATTCTGAAATATTCTGAGATTTTTTAAGCAGGTGCGGAGGCCAGGGCTAGGAAACGTCTCCCTGGATCTCAAGAGGCTCCTTTTTAAGCCACAGCCAACCTCTTGCAAAGCCTATTTGTCTGCTAACTGCCCTTCCAGCCCTGGCTGGTGGCAGCCAGCAGCCTTTCCGCAGGTCAGACTCCCCTTATCTGCCTGCCTTGTTTGATTAGTCAGCCATAACCAACACTTTTTCACAAGCTTGGATAAACACGAGAGCTGAGCACGCCCACAGCCACCAAGCACACACCCAGCAGTTAAGATCTCACCACTGGCTGGAAGTATAACCAGATAAGTATAACCTTACCAGGAAAAAAGAAAAGAAAAGAAACCAAAATGGAATGAGCCAGAAGACTGACAAAACATGTTTGTTTCAAGAGCCGAGGGTGTGTGTGTGTGTGTGTGTGTGTGTGTGTGTGTGTGTGTGTGTGTGTGTAGGAAGTTGGAACTCTTGCCTATCAGAATGGGCAAATCATTAAGGCAAAGTCAAGAGACGAGGTGCATGAAAAGTAGTCTCACCAATTCCAACGCCACCCCTGCAGTGTTCAGCAAAGGATCTTCTTTCCTCCAGAGCAGGGCTCTCCACACTTGGCACTTTTAAGGCTGGTGGACTTCAATTCCCAGAATTTCCCAGCCAGCGGAGTCGAAGTCCACCAGCCTTAAAGGTGCCAAGTGTGGAGAGCCCTGCTCTGGAGGAGCTGGGTAGGACTACGATGTTGTTGGGAACAGAAATGGAAGAGCTTGGGGGTTGAGCAAAGCTTATTTGATGACCCTCCACACATGCTCCCCTACACAGAAGCCCTGCAACGTTCAAGAGACACCCCCTCTTTCATTTCTAGCCAAAATGTCCATCCTGCTGACCCAGCCTCAATTAAGCCGACGGATCTTCCTCCAAACTGCCATCTCCTCTCCGCTTCAGGCGCAGAAACCGGCACGTGGTTTGAACATCGATTCTGCCCCGAGCCAGAGAGTGCTGGGTCCTCCAGAAAACATTAAAGGGTCTCTCGAAGCAAAAAAGAGCCAGGGGCCTCTCAGAATGGAAATCCCATCTGGGGCCTCCTCTGGGGCAGTGCCCTATGCGCTCTGCTGTCCGGGGAGGGAGGGAGGGAGGGAGGGGAGAGGAGAGGAGAAGGCAAGGGAAGATTCAGCCCTCGCTAGGCAGGAAACAAACCTGCAAATTAAATATAAGTAACTGGGGCATAGAACAATCATTATCTTGCAAAGCCATTTTTACCTCACGAGCTTTGCAAAGCAATCCTAGCATGAAATTGAAGGATCTGCAGACTGCCTTGTTTTCTTTGGCTAAACCCGGGGGCTTTGCAGTTTTCCCGGGTAACCAGAGCCGGGCCTCGCTCTGCCCTCTGCCCTCACTCACCCAGGCACTGCCTCTTTCCCCCTCTTAGGTCTACAGCACATAACATACTACCTGCCCGGGTTTCTTACTTCCTCCTAATCCTCTCCTCAAAACTCACCCTACACTATTTCCCAACTATAACCAACCTACACATGCACACAAATGCATTCTTCTACAATCGCTTCCTGTGACTTCAACTTTAGCCGGCAAGCTTTTTGGAGGGGAAAGTCAGTCAAACTAAGGGCTTGCTGAGCACAGTCCCACCATACTCCATTTTGGAGGTTCCACTATGAAGGCATTCCAGCTGTTTCAAAAGCTTATTAGCTTCCAGAGAGATTTCCTCCGCTTCCAAAAAAAAAAAAAAAAAGGGCTGAATTTCAGAAACAAATTGGATTATTATGACAGGATCTTTAAGCTGCCGAGGAGTTATCTGTAATTGCTTTATAAGCTGCTTCACTGTGGAAGATCAGGTGTGATTTTTTTTTAAAGGAAATTCAGAACTCCAGGAACACGTCATCCGTTCAGTCAGTACAAATCATTCTAAACCTTAATGACAAGCGGGTTTTTAAAGATAGCGCATGAAAGCCCCACCGGCCCAGGTGGCACAAAACATAAGCGTAACAAATCGATTTAGATATCAAACTAAGTTCGAAAGAAAACAAACCACAGGGGGGCTTAGTGAAATGTGCAAGCCAGACCACTACTCGTCTTTACTCAGCTTGTCACCAGCCCTCAACTAATAGCTAATAACGAATAGGAACTAATGGCCACCCGGTGGCCTAGGCCAGGGGTCTCCAACCTTGGCAACTTTAAGCCTGGCGGACTTCAACTCCCAGAACTCCCAACTTTTCTGGCTGGGGAATTCTGGGAGTTGAAGTCCGCCAGGTTTAAAGTTGCCAAGGTTGGAGACCCCTGGCCTAGGAAATGTGTATTGATCAGATATCCTGAACTGAGGAGGAGGGAAGAAGCAGGATCTGGCCCTTCCTCCTTGGCCAGCTCTCCCTACTCTTGGTCAGCTTCTTTGTTTCTTACCCTTACATCCCCTTTCTCAAATTTTATCGTCACCATCTTGCACCCGTGATATATTGAGGAGAGTCTCGGTAGCCGCAGATACAGGCAGGGCTGCCTACCCACTTTCATCCTCCTGGCAGTTCAGCAAAGACAGAAGTTCTTGCTAAAAGGCTGGCACTGCCCGATGCCCACCCTGGGGCAGGGCAATGGGACTACGCTGGCACCCTGAGAGGCAACCTGTCCAAGGAAGCCGCGATTACATTTTAACTGTTGGTTCCTGCTCTTCTGGTCCCTCCTGTTTTTAGAACTCCACTTTCACGAGCGATTTTAAGAGGCCCAAAAAGATAAACCCCAGAAAAGAAGGAGCTGTTTTAAGAGTCTTTTGCCCCCAGAATATTCATCTCCAGAAAAGGGAGATGAATTCTACAGATGGTAGAGTTCAGATGACGTGATGTCTACACGGAGAGAAGGGCGAAAGAAGGGCGTGCCCGCTGCCTATGCCCCCAGTGCCTAAGGAAAGCCATGCTGTGCCTTCCAAGGGGCGGCAGCCCAGCCCAGCCCAGCCCAGGGTCCTCCTAGTGTTAAGCAGAAGGCTGGAGGCGGAAGTGGGGAGGGGGGAAAGAGAACCCGGGGCAAAGGGAAGCACCTCCCCCTACCAGGCTGCGTGGGGGAAGGGGAGCAACTGGGGGGGTGGGGATCCATTCACTCACCTCTTGCATCGCTGCACTTCCTGCAAAGCCAACTCCCTGGGGGCTGGGGAGGGGGGCACAGAAGGGCGAGGTGGGGGGAGAGAAGAGAAACCGGCCTGCTTCCCTGTTCCGCGTCAGCTGGCTTGGCTGAGCAACAGATCCGCAACCCAGGCAGGGACACTCCTTCCCTTCCTTGCAACCCTAAAGCCCGGCCCACGACGGACGGCCTGCTTGGCAAGGGGAAAGGAGAAGAGCGCCCCCAGTGGCCGTGGAGCACAGGCACACACAAAGAGGAGGGGAGCCACAGGTTGCCAGGTCTCTTTAAGGTCTTCTGACCTTCGTGCACAAGCACTTCAGACTGAATTTGTTCAGGCACAAAACGTCTGGGACCCAGATACCTTTTGGGGTATGGGGGGGGGAGAGTTCTCCACACACGCTCAAAGGTTCCTGTTCCTTGTGACAGAAGCCACCTTGCGTTAGAGCCGTTTCCTTTTCCCACCCGCTGTTATTTGCAAGAGAAAAGCTACCACCATTTCCTGTACACTGATTGCCCCCAACCAGTTTGCTTCCCACCATCCCAAGAAAACACACACACACACATAGATGGGAGATAGTTTTAAAGTCTCCCCCACACACACACACACACATGTACACAAACCCCACTCCTCGCCTGTGACGTAGTCTCGGATGAAACCAGGACTCTGGACTCTGCTTCCCCCGGAGTCTCGGTTTCACTTGGCCCCGCTTCCACTCCAGCGGCACAAAGAGCATTCAGCTACGTCGGAGGAGGCAGGGAAGGGAGTGGTGCGCAGTTCCCAGATTCAAGGATAACAGGGGGAAAAATTCCCCAGGCAGAGTTCAGAAAGGGGGAGCCTCATCCTTCTCCTTTCATCTTGACACAGACTTCCAGAAACGTGGATCTTCCTGACTTTCATCTAGAATATAATCTAATACACAATCGAAGTTTCAGAATGATCTCAGTTTCTGTTTTGGAGCAAGATGACAGGAGATTCCTGAAATATGACTAAAGAGAATAAGAAAGTATAATTATAAAAAAAACACTATTTTTTAAAAATTAAACTGTCTTATTCTAATTGTATTTAGATCGTGCTAAAGATAGAAGACAATGCATTATTATATGTGGAATCATCTTTAGCAAAACACATTTTAATATTTAATATTATTTTGGCAGCCTTTTCAGAATAGACACAATTCAATGGATTTCAGACTTAAAGGGAATAAGGAAAACTGTGCCAAAGCCTGATTTGGGGGGGGGGGACGACAGGGGGTCTCCCTATTTCTCCCACCCAAGGTTTGTTGTACATTCTCTTGTGCCAGCAGACAGTCAACTGCCAAAACAGTTTTGAAACTCTGCCCCTTCCCCAGGATGCTCCCTCCCTCTTAAGTGTGCAGTCTATCTGATTTCTTTGCAATTGTTTGGCAGGAAGTGCCTGTGATCCCGCAGAAGAGAAAAGGGTTAAAAAGACCGCGGGAGATTTCATCCATCAGCCAATGAGGTGGCAGCATTTGAAACCAAAAGGGCCAATGGGCAGCATCTGATGGTTACACATCAAAGAGAGGGGGGAGGGGTATTAGGGGAAGGAGGACTGGTGGCCAGATCCTGAAGATGGAGAGCAGGCAGCAAGTGGGCAAAAGCTGGACCCTCCCAAATGCCCAGGGGCTGCTTGGGCATCCCGGAAGGAAGGAATGCTAACTTAGGAATTGGGTGAGAAGCAAAATGCCTTCAAGGAAAAACCCAAGCAAGTCCAGTGGCCTTTTGAAAAAGCACCTCTGGGACAATCATGGCCTGGATGATGAAGAATCTCCGGAGACATTCAGCCTAAAATAGGCAATCCAGAGGCCCATGCCAATTTACCCTCTCCTGCTGCCCTCTGGCCTCTGCACAGGCAGCCCCAAAGGGCCTTTAAAAGAAGCCAGCCAACCAATCACTTCTGCCTAAGGTGACCCCAGCACACCAGGGCTCCATCACCAGAGATAACTGGCAACGCAGGGCGAGGATTCTTGTGCAAATCCAGGCTCTTTAAATTATGAGGTGAGATTAAATATATTGGGCTATGGTTTTTAGGAATCTTGTTCACTGCTGTCTGAAGTCTTAGTTCTCCAGCTGCAAAGGCAAAAAAACACCAGCGGTCCTGGCTGCCCTGCAAAACAGCAGAAGTGACCAAACATCTACAAAATATTTGCAAAGAGATCGCCCTTGTGGCGAGGTGGGCGGCAAATAAATGTAATAAAATAGATGAATAAAATCCTGGGAAATGATTAATTATAAGCTGTTGACTTCCCCGGCTTCTGTTGTGTGGCCAAGGAGATCCATCCGCTAACTCATAATTGCCCCCAAAGGAAGGAATGATGTCAGAAAAACTCCTGCCCATTGCCCTGTCTAAAAGGCCAACTCAGCTTTCTGGGGGATTCCAGGGTTCAGCCCACACCCCCCTCCAGCCTTTCCACACGGAAGGACGGTCGCCACAAGTGGCAATGCACAGCTGCTTAACTTCAGAGAAAGTGACAACAAAATTTAACTTTATTTCCATCGTGGTCTGAGGGATGGAAAAAGCACCTCACGATCACTAATATAATTTCTGAGGAAATGAGCACACGTAAATCCTAAATCAATAATGCAGATTATCAGAGAAAATAAACAGCATTAGGAATTGTAGCCATCAGGTCCCCTAAAGGAAAAGTACAGGCAATCCTTGATTTACAATCATAATTGTACCCAAAATTTCTGTTGCTAAGTGAGACAGTTGTTAAGTGAATTTTGCTCCATTTTATGGCCTTTCTTTCCAAGGTTGTTAATGGGAATCTGACTTCCCCACTGACTGTGTCAGGTGGCAAAAGGGGATCACATGACCTGGGACACTGCAACTCTCATAAATACGAGCCAGTGGCCAAGCATCCATATTTTGATGCTGGCTGGGGAATTCTGGGAGTTGAAGTCCACACATCTTCAGATGGCCAAGCTTGAGAAACTGTATTTTGGGAATAACTTTTACATCCAAGGAGGATCCAAGGTCAGGCAGACAAAAGAGTTCGCCTCTGTCTCCCCCCTGCAAATGGAAGTGCCATCCCCAATGGCAGCGAGGTCGAAGGGTTGAAGCAGCCGCAAAGCAGCTGAAAATTCCTCTTCACTTGCCGGTAATCCAGTGGCCTCCAAAAGGAATTTGGAGTAATGATGACGGTGATGCAATCTGGCAGCAGAGCTTACCGCTAGCATTAATTGTCTCTTGAAAAGTCTATCCGTATATTGGACCATGCGGGGGATGAAGGTCTACTTCTTCTGCCCGCCTCCCAGGGAAGATCCTGCCCCCCAAAAGATATTAGCCAGATCACTACGGGTTTCAAAGCGCTTAATATGATTGTGAAATGGAACCGGAGGTCTTTTCTCCAGCTTTGTGTCTGTAATGGCATTTCATCCATCACAGGAGCAAAGACACCTTACCTGACAATGAAGTCACTGCAAGGCCCAGAAAGAGATGGGCAGGGAATAAAGTTCAGAAAAATGTCCTTTTGCCCCCCGCATGTTATTCACAGACACAGCCCCCCCCCCAAAGATTAATGTACTTTCTAGCAATTTTCCTGCCTCCTTTGCTGTACAAGTATTGCTTCTAGTGGGCCAACCCGATTATAGTCAGTCAGACTCAACGGTTGTCAAGACGGAAACCTGCAAACCAGCAAGTTTGATTCTAACATAAGAATAATAATATGGAGTCAAGGAAACAGCTCCGAATTCAAGGTGTGGGTTTTCACAAGTTGTGTTGCAAATGTGCAGACATTGTTATTTGTGTATCCAACAACCACCTTGAGTCACCTTTTCCATGCTGGCTGAGGAATTCTGGGAGTTGGAGTCCACAAGTCTTAAAGTTGCTGAGTTTGGAGACCCTTCCTCTATTACAGTGATGGCTAACCTTTCGGCCATCGTGTGCCAAAAGCGGTGGGAGTGCAGGGGGTCGTGCGCATGCCCACCCCAGTAATTCAATGCGCCTCACACGCACGCGTGACACACACACACCCCGCACTCCCCCCACTTTTGGCACACAATGGCACAGTGGGCCCGGGAGGCCCATTTTTCGCCCGCCCCAGGCTCCAGAGTCTTTCTTGGAGCCTGGGGAGGGTGAAAAAAGCCTTCCCCACCCAACCCTCGGAGGCCGGAAACGGCCCATTCTAACCGTTTTGAAACATTTGCTGACCCTTCTCTGGAAAATCTCAGAATCCCTCCTGAAAAACCAACCTGCCAACAATTAATTTAAAATACAAGTGAAAGTGATATGACCAGGTAATCCTTTCCTTTCATTTCAGTCTTATCAAGGCATACACATAATTCTCCAAAGGCTCTTTGGGGGGGGGGGGGGCAGGTGCCCAGAGTTCACAAGAACTGTAAAGCCTGCTTACTTCATAGCTTTTTAAAGATTCTGTCCTCCTTAAGACCTTGGCTGAAATCCATTTTATATTTATCCTAGGAGAATTGTTTCCACACAATTTCCACTTTCCTCCATGTGTGCTTAATTGTATGCAGCCTCCTTCTAGCATCCCTGTTTTTAAGGAGCCTCTCTGTGACGTTAGCGAGCAGAGAGCAAAGCTTCACAGATCTTCCTAACCGCTTCACTCCTTATCACAAAGATACACTTGACAATCACACCTGCTCCTTGTATGAAGGATCACAACCCCTTCCAGATGGTGGTCTCCCTCCAACACGAAGGGGTTATCTGAGCTCCCCTCACTCACACCTCTGCTGGCATACCAGTGGTGGGTTGCTACTGGTTCGCACTGGATCAGGCAAACTGGTAGCGGCGGCAGTGAGAGGCTCGCTCACTCGCCCGCACGCTTCTGGGCATGCACAGAAGAGCCCCGCGTGCGCAAGCAAACCGGTAGCGACGAGATTTGGAACCCACCCCTGTGGCACACCCTGGCCTGACCTGGGGACAGCTGCCACTGCTAGAGATACACACTGCTTATAGAAATGAGCCGCGGCCAAATCCCTTGGGCAGCTTTGCTCCAAGCCCCCAGCTCAATCCGTCTTCACCTTCCTCCTTATCTGACCCAGAAAGTCAGCTCCACTAAACCTGCTGGGGGTCCCGAAGGATGAAGAAGCTCGGACCCCTCAGAAACAATAAGCAGCCACAGAAAGAATAACTGAGGAGGCTCTTCGGAGAAGGTGCAAATGGCACAAAGCGGAGACCCGGTGCACACTCGGGCACTTCTCACGTCCAGGGCCAGGCAGCCTCCTGGATTCAATTCTCCTTGCCCTTCACTTCCCCAGGAGGCCAAAACGGGCCATTAGCACACACACAGCCCACCAAAGCTACAAGAAACCATCTGCTCTGGGAGATGCAAGCAGGCCTGGTTAATGTGGCTGCAGGCAGTGCCTGGAGAAGATGGGCCCTGGAGAGACAGGGGATAAGGAAGGCATGCCAGGAATGCAGAGGGATCCAAGACACACAGCTCCCGTTCCCTCCCCCCGATTGGGAGCATGAAAGGCACAGTGAGTGAGACCCTTTAACGCTTCCAATACAATTCACCCCTTCATTTTGCAGAGCTTGTGCCTCGTAGCTCAGGGTTCGTCTTCCTCAGCCTCAGGGTCTCCATTCTGGAAACCAAACCAAACATTCCAATAGAAAAGAACAATTAAAGCGCTCGCCTCTGTATCGCATCCCAAGCTGCGAGTGGCATTCAGTCCATACCACAGCAGTAGAACAACCCGGGTTACGTGGTGCAGAAATAGATGTAAGACCAGTGGCCCATTTAGTCCAGCTCAGCTTCAACTGACCGACAGCAGCTGAGGTTTTAGTCAGCGGCCTCCTGACAACCTTCATTCTCTGCCCCCAAGGAGGACGCCGCAGTCTCCCCCAAAGCTGTTTCGGCGGAGATCCGACACGGGAGGTCCACAGAAATCGCCCGGTGCCCCCTTAAACCCAAATGAAAACAGGGACCCTTCAATGCAGCTCAACAGCAGGAAGGGCTCTCTGAAGCCCCCGAGGGTCCTCAGCAGACTCTTCATGCCCCTCAGAAGCTGCACCCAGGTGGGGCCTTTCAGCCCAGCCTCCCTGTGTTTTGGTGCAACCCTCCCAGCAGAGAGTAATCCTGTCAAAGGGCTGGTGGCAGCAGCAACACTGCTTTGCCAAATAATTACTCTGGTGGTAATTAAACCGCAAGCTAACTGAGCAAGACCCTTAATTACTTCTTTACATCATTACTAGAATTACAGAGTATTCTCTCCCCTAAACACACATGTGGGATGATAGGGTGGGTGGAAGAGAAGCAAAATGGGACGGAACTCGCCGCCTTGCTGCTAATTTCCATTAGCAGGGAGCAGAGCCATTACTTAAAATTGTTTAAGCAGGCTTTACTTTGTCCTAGGAGAAGCTCCCGCTGTTATTCATGAACTTTTCGCTCAGCAGCCATGGCACCAGGCCAGCTCCAACGGGCACCTGCACCTGGGAAGTGCCAGTTCGCTAGTTGCTCCCTGGTAAAGCAGGTGCGAAGAGGCTCAGGGCCCACCTTGCTGTCTGCTCATCCGCACTTCTCCCAAGGATGCAGCTTCCCTTCTTAAGCAGTTCACGGATTGTTCCCAACAGAGTTGGAGAATGATGGCCGTTTTATGACTTGTGGACTTCAACTCCCAGAATTCCTGAGCCAGCCAGTGAGGTTCCCAAACATTTTGTCCTCTGCTCCTTCCAGGCAAAGCAGAGGCCCAAAAGGTCACTCTGGCATGGCCCTGCCAACGTGCCTGACATGTGGGCAAAAAAAATCCAACATGCCACTCACCCCTGAATGGTATAACCAGGAGGCAGAGGCACAAGACTTCAGTCACACATCAGCTTACATTTGAACGTGATTGGCAGCTAGGATTTAATTTAATTTAATTTAATTTCGAATTTATATACCGCCCTTCTCCCTGAGGACTCAGGGCGGTGTACAGCCAAGATAAAAAAACATAGAATACAAATATTAAAACATTTAAAAATATATATAAAATTTGGCCCAAAAAATTAAAATCGCAGACTAATTAAAAGGATTTAAAAATTTTAAAAATTTCTTCTTAAGCCAACCCGGCTTGCTGAAAAAGATAGGTTTTCAGGGAACGACGGAAGGCATTGAGGTCCTGGATTCTTCTTATCTCCGTGGGCAACTGATTCCAGAGGGTGGGAGCCCCCACAGAGAAAGCCCTCCCCCTGGGGGCCACCAGCCTACATTGTTTGGCTGATGGCACCCTGAGGAGGCCCTCTCTGTGGGAGCGCACGGGTCGATGGGAGGTCATCGGTAGCAGCAGGCGGTCTCGGAGATAGCTAGGCCCTATGCCATGGAGCGCTTTAAAGGTGATAACCAACACCTTGAAGCGCACCCGGAAGACCACCGGGAGCCAGTGCAGCTCGCGCAGGAGTGGTGTTACATGGGAGCGCCATGTTGCTCCCATCATTACCCGCGCTGCTGCATTCTGGACCAGCTGGAGCCTCCGGGTGCTCTTCAAGGGGAGCCCCATGTAGAGAGCGTTACAGTAGTCAAGGCGAGAGGTGACGAGGGCGTGAGTGACTGTGCACAGGGAATCCCGATCAAGAAAGGGCCGCAACTGGCGAATCAGGCGAACCTGATAAAAGGTCCCCCTGGTAACAGCCGTCAGATGTTCCTCCAAAGACAGCTGCCTATCCAGGAGGACTCCCAGATTGCGAGCCCTTTCAGTGGGGGCCAAAGACTCGCCCCCAATAGTCAGTGATGGAGTCAACTGACTATATCGGGATGCCGGGAGCCACAGCCACTCAGTCTTGGAAGGGTTGAGCCTGAGCCTGTTCCTCCCCATCCAGATCCGCACAGCCTCCAGGCACTGGGACATCACTTCAAGGGCATCGTTGGGGTGGCCTGGGGTGGAGATGTACAGCTGGGTGTCATCAGCGTACTGGTGGTATCTCACCCCAAAGCCACGGATGATCTCGCCCAGTGGCTTCACATAAATGTTGAACAGAAGGATTCCTTACCAGAACTTTTTTTTTTTTTTTTTACAAAAAAGTTCTTTTTTTGAACTGGTGTTTCAAGAGGGAAGCCCAGTATTTTAAATGCAAGAAAAATTCTAGCAGCATTATCCCAAGCCTGCAGCATTTAGAACAAAATACCTTTTCCTTATGCCGGAGGCTTAGTTCCAATATATATCATTACAGTTATATAGAAGGAGCAGATACAGCAGGCAATTTTATTCCTTCTTCCATGCTCTGCATATGCTCAAATTTAGAACAGTGAAAAAAAGAAAGTAACTCTCCATTCAGGCTTAAAATACCTTCTGTTTCTTTCTCCCACTCTGGCTTTAACATTTTTTCATAGGAGGGAGAAAAGTCAAGGCCCTTTGGAAAGGTTTGAAAAAATTGGCACAGACACTACAGCGTCTCATTTCTCTTTCCGCTCGTTTTCTGAAATCTATCGTGTGGATTTTTCCTCAATAAACTGAGCTCTTATTCCACTTCTATGGGTAACAGCAGAACCTGCGAGAACAGGAAGGGGCTGGATGAAGTTTCACAATTGAAGAATTAGAGGGCAGCAAGCAGAAAAAACTCCCCTACCTGGAACGCCTCCAGGTGGATTAGAATAGATCACCATTCCTGTAATCTTTTAGCCAGCAGTCAGGGGATCAGCAGAGCTGAAGTTAAATCTACCTCAATTTCTGTTCCATTAAATGCTCCTTCTTGGATCAGCCTATATGATCCCTTTTTACAGATCCCTGCAGTCAAATTTGTTCAATCCAGAATGCCAATCACTGCACCCAACCTATTACTGTCATACATGTGGAAATAACACAGAGTGTATCTCAAAACACACCCAAGTGCAAAAATGGTCCTGTCTCCTCTAATTTAACAAAAATAAAGCTGATGGCAATCTATAATTTCTGCTATTTGCCCCTGCTTTTATGTACACCTGTACACTATTTTTAAAGCCTATATATCAGAAAGAGTCAGAGTCCTAAGTTTTTGATTTAGATAATTTGACTATTATAAAATAAACAGGAGTGGTGGATTCATTTAAACAGAACAGAGCAGTGTTTCTCAACCTTGGCAGTGTGCAGATGTCTGGATTTCAACTATGCTGGCTAGGGAATTCTGGGAGTTGAAGTCCACACATCTTCACACTGCCAGTGGTTGAGGAAGACTGGAATAGAAAACTAACAGTTACCGGAATAGAATGCTTTTGGTATTAATATTCAACTTTATTTAGGGCCCAGATAATTGCATGCACCTAAGCAGGCCTACCCCCTCGCTTGCTCTTTTCATTCATTGACAAAGCCTTCACATCCCCCTCCACCATTCAGAGAGAATGGCTTTGGCTGCCTTACATAATCAGACTCTTCCCAGGATTTGGAATAATGCAGCAAGAAAGCTCCTGCTTGCCATCTTCTGGCTGGCCCTAAATGGGGAAGGGACTTGGTTATTATGATCAAAGAGCCAGGATCCACTCCTGAAAGATTTGTAAAAACAATTTCCAGTCTTTGCAGAGAAATGCAGAACAAAGGCATTTAGAAAATACTTTCGTGTCCAAGACAATCCAAGACAAAACTTTAGGTACTATTTGACATACCCCATGTAGGTAGGTCTGTCTCGCCACTGAATTATGCTCCAGAGTGGTTCTCAAATCCTCATCCACAGATTCAAGACTCAAAGAACAACAAATTTAGGCAACTACCAGGTTTGCTCTCTTCTCAGAACTCGAGCATTTTTTTAGAACACAGCGTGGATTAACTAATGTTTTCATTAGGAAAAGCAAAGTATATCCTTGTTGACTTTCAGAATGTCCCGTATTGACTTTTTCATCCTGGAAGCGTTTTTCCAGGTTGACAAGATGGGGTCTCTTCCCCACCACGCTCCCTAAATCTGAACCTGACAATTTTTGGAAAAGTCTCCTTTGAAACAAGTTTGACTACTGGGCCAAGAGTTCTAACACTTTTGTAAAAGATGAAGCAACATGTTTCTAACTTTTAACAGGAAAGAACTCTCAGTTCTATGCCAAATGAATGTTCTTTCGTATATAAATGCAGTAAGCACAAGCTGGCAACAGGACCTTCTATCTCCTCTCCAAACTTTCCAAATATAGTAACTGTTTAATCTCCTGCTTCTCTGGGCTTTCTTTTCTTTGTTTTCTTGAAGAGAGATCCTGGTTTCTTTTGAAGTGATTCCAAGTTTGCAATTGGACTCAATACAAATCATCTCATCAAAATAAAGCCACCAACCAGAGACCAGTTTGTAGCTAGATTGCTCATTTTCTGAAACATTTTGAAGGGCTTCTGAAGCTATCAGTATGATAGATTATCCTGGGATGCAAACCTCTGCATTCAAGTTGTTTTTGTCGACATATTCAAGGGATAAACCAGAGGCTGAAAGAGCTGAGAAACAATAACCTTCTGGCAAGACAAAACTTGTCTTTATACCGATCTTTATAAACAAATGTTTGACTCACCTTGTATATAATAAAAAAAGAAATGGCATTGGCCTCTTTGGAACATAAAATTCAGAACAATTTCTCAAATAAGCATCGGTATATGACCAAGATATCCCAAAATTCCTTATTAGCAAATACAGAAGTTGCAACTCACAACCTCAAGTAAATGACCCTAACTATGAAAGTGAGCTTACACTAATATACCACACCAATATATGGAGCCTACAATAATGTACGGTAAGCAGCAGGGCGTGTCCTACTTACAGGTGCCAAAATCCTGAAACAGATCACCTCCACCATTCATGTTCTAAATTTAATCTTTTTCTTCCAAAACCTTTACCTGCCAGAGTATTCTCAAATTACATTTAAATCTAGAAGTATTTAAATATAAAGTACAGCTTTCCACAAAATGATGTGAAGTAGACTTTCAAACATTCAGACATGTCTTTTTCTGGAATAAATTTTTTTATGCAAGACAACATATCAGCTAGCTACATTCCATAAACCACTTTAGTATAAGTTCTTTTGGACACTGAGGCTTATAAAGTGTAGAAGTTGAGCTTCTCCAGCCCTTAAATTTCTCTGATCTACAGACAGGCAGGATTATGTGTCAGGCATTAATAGTGCTGTTTTCTTCACAATCAGAAACCGAGTTTGCAGTTTATAAATATGATGGAGAGATTTATTTCAAACCTTTGAGCCAAAGTAAATTCTTGAAAGAGGCTTACAGACTAATGAACTTGTCAGCTTGCCTAGGACCGAGAGAAGCTAAACAGGTCAAAGGCATTTTGTAAAAGCAGGCTTAGCTCACCTAGGAACAGCCCCCACCCCCAAATAAAAAGGGTTGGACAAAGCCCCTTATCCACCTGTGAAAATCTGAATACACAATAACAGAACTGAAAGAGACCTTGGAGGTCTTCTAGTCCAACCCCCTGCACAAGCAGGAGCCCAGATACCATTTTAGACAAATGGCTGTCCAGTCTCTTCTTAAAAGCCTCCAGTGTTGGAATACCCACAATTTCTGGGAGCAAGGAGTTCCGCTGATTAATTGTTCTCCCTGGCAGGAAATTTCTCCTTAATTCCAGATTGTTTCTCTTCTTGTTTGGTTCTCGTTCTGCCTTCAGGTGCTTTGGAGAATACGTTGACCCCCCTTCTTCTTTGTGGCAGCCCCTCAAATATTGGAAGACTGCTATCATGTCACCCCTCGTCCTTCTCTTCCTTAGACTAGACATAACCAATTCCTGCAATTGTTTCATTTAATTATTTAAATTAAAATACTGTAAATTTATACTTACTCCCAGTGAACTCTGGGCAGTTTACAAACAATTAATTTGTTTTAAAAATATAAGGAAAGAAAAAAACGAAAAAGAAAATGTTAGAAATGTCAAACAAAAGTGGAAACTTTGGGGGTTTCAGCCGCCTTTGCCGAAGGCCTAGAGAGTGATTAGAGCAAAACCCTAAATGCCTGAGGCTCGGGGCTGAGAAAAGCCGGCTCAGCAGGAATCCACCTGAGAAAAAAGGCACAACCACCTGCCCAGACCTCCTCCCCACATGCCGCACCTGGTCAAAGACAATACAGGTTGTCCTCGATTTACGACCACAATTGAGCCCAAAATTTCTGCTGCTAAGCAAATTTTGCCCCATTTTATGACCTTTCTCGCCACAGTGGGTAAGTGAATCCTTGCAGTTGGTTGTTAAGTGAATCCAGCTTCCCCATTGACTTGGTTTGTCAGAAGGTCGCAAAAGGGAAGCACGTGACTCTGGGACACTGCGACCGTTGTATGAGTCAGTCTCCAAGCGTCTGAATTTTGATTAAGGGACCCTGAATGGAGGCTGTGAAAGACGGTCACAAGTCACTTTTGTCAGGGCCGTTGTAACTTGGAACGGTCACTGAACGAACGGTTGTAAGTCGAGGAGCCCCTGCACCACTAAGCAGCTCCTCCCCCAGCCCCAAACCCGCCAAGCCTCCCTTGAGGCTTCACCCCCCAAAGCCCCCCACACACAAGGATAACAACCCAGGCGAGGCTTCCCGTTTGCGCCGCTCGGGCATCTCCGCGTGGTCCCCCATCCACCCGCTGCCCTTCAACCCGGCCAAAGGCGAAGGGGCTGACCGGTCCGGCGAGGCCCTCGGCCCGCCCAAAGGGGCGCCCGCTTCGGTCCAGACTCAGGGAGGCCCCTCAGGTGAGGGGCTGCCCCACAGAAGGACCCCCGGCCGCCCACCGCTGCGCTCGCTCACCTGCTAGCCCGCCTCCCCCTTGGTGGTGGCGCCGCCGGTCGGTCTTCAACAGGTGCTGCCGCCGCCGCCGCGCAGGCCGGTCCCGGTGCGGTTCACGAGCAGAAGGAGGAGGAGGAGGAGGAGGAGGACGCCATTTTGGGAACCGGCCAAGCCGCGGCCGGGCAACATCCGGGGACAAGCGCCTCCCCGTCGCCTGGCGACAGAGTGCCCCGCCCCGCCAGCGGCCGGAAAGAGGAAGGTTCGCTCCCGATTAGGCAACGCCGGGCCGGGGCGCTTTAGCACTCGCCGCTATTGGTCGAGAGGGAGAGGGGCGGGGCAGGAGAGGGCGAATGGCTGGGCGGCGTGCGTTGATGGACGGGAGGCGTTCCCGCGCGCCGTCTGGACTGGGCTGAGTGGGGCGAGGCGGCGCTTCGGGGCATTTTCGCCTCTTTGCCGGGGATTCTGGGAGCGGAAGTCCACAAGTCTTAAATCTGCCACCAAGGTTGAGACCCCTGGGGTAGCCTGCCGCGGGAGGGGAGGCTCGATCACCGGGCCGGCAGCCGCTCCTGAGCCAAGCCGTCCTTGAGCTGCTCCTCGCCCGCTGCGCAGCAAGAACCCGCAGAACGTCCCGGCAATTCCTGGAGGTAAAACGGGGATCTCGTGCCCGGCCCGCTGGGCAGCAACGTAGGAGGTTTGGCCTGGCTCCTTTCCGGCCTCTGGATCTCCACGTGGTCTCCCATCCGATCACCAAGTAGGAAACCCACCCAGCACTCCCCCCCCCGCCCCCCGCCTGCACCCTTTGGAAGAACCATCAGAACAGGCCGTGCAGAGTGCAGCCACCCTTCACCGGGGAAAAAGCTCTCCCAGGTCCCTCCCCGTGTAATTCTGCAATTCTCCCCCACTGCGAGCCGAGAACGTTTGCAAAGTTTTGCAAGAAGTGCCCATTTGTGTATTTCACTGAGCTTGTGCCCTGCTGCTTCCGCCAATAACCCGTTTCCATTAAGCAGCACAACCAATCGTTTTCCAAATTGCAAATTCCATCCTACTTGGAATGGCAGAAATTTATAAAAATAACCGTCTGAGAAGTCTGGTTTAAAAATAAACGCTTTTTTTCTTGTCTCCTTTTATTTCTGACTTTTATTTCAAGTAATTATTTGCTTAAAAATCACACTTGTCTTTAATGCTACAGTCAAGATCAGCATCCCATAAATTTGTGGGTATCCATAACCCTTCTTGCCATTGGCTGGTCTGCCATCCTCCAGAGCTTTGGGCTACATCCCTAATTTGTCTGACAATGATGGGCGTTATGCCAAAAGAATCTCTGGAGAGCAGAGCATGAGAAAAAGCCGTCTTAAAGTCCTTCAGAAAAATTCACAGCAAGTCACTGCACCCTACGCAGTTCTACAAACAAGATCCTTTTAGTTCCTCATTACACGTCACAGAGCTGAATCAAGTCCTCAATTCTTAGAGTGTTAAAACAGCTGCCTGGGAGGAAGAGACAGCAAGAAGTGGATTAAAGGAGGAGAGAGATTTGAGATGTGAGCCCCTGCAGGCAGAAAGCCCATTCCCATCCGTCTGAAGTTGGGACAGTTTGCACCAAGGACATGAAAACATTATTCCTCTCTCAAGCTAACCCTAAATTCAGGCTGGGCAGACGGACAAGTACAGGGGGGCATCAGGAGGGCAGCTGCAGCCACATCACTGAAGCTCCTCCTCTTTTTTCTCCATGGGTCAAGGTCTCCATCTTGACTTTTTGACGCCCTCTGTAGCCAGGATCACATTTGGGGTCATGCAAACCACCAGAGAACCCACTGCCAGTTTGCAGTTGAAGCTGCTGGAGCTCAGAAGGTGAAATCCTGGCCAGCTGTCCGGACCAGAAGGCGGCCGCAATGCCTCCTCAGACCTTCCGGCCTGGAGGGTCAGTGCCAGGCCCTGGGGCCATGCCGGTCTTTGATCAGCCAAATCTTATCCACGACCTTCCCATTCTGAAAACCAAAAGCAAAGGGTCAAGCCGGGAGGATCCTCTGGAAAAACAGGGGTGATCAGGCTAAGTCTGGCTACCATGGAGGAAGGAAGGGGGGAGGGTTCCGGCCACCCTGAAGCATCTCCCCCATGAGGCCTGTGGCTGGAGCTCAGGACCAGCTCAGGTGGAGCAAGGCTGCTTGGCAGCCAGATACCAGGCTCGGGAAATTCACCTCCCAAGCACCCGGGGAGGAGCTGTTCCCAACGTGGATGGGAGACGAAACCAGGCAGAGCAATGGAGAGAATCCAAGACGCAGGGCTGCTGTCCTACCTGGTCATCTGAGACCTGCTCCAACCAGAGGTGGGTCATGTTGACGATCTGCATGCGGGCGTACCCATAATCCTCAATCCGCACAGCACTCCATTCTCGCGGGTCTGGGATGAAGGGGTCCAGCTGCTCCTTGCAACCCTGGGGAGGGGGAGATCAGAGGGCCTGTGGGCTCAGCCACTGAAGGGCCTCCCTCCCCCTCCCCAACCTGGGCTCTCTCCACCCTGTACTTCCAGGTACATGAAGTCCTTGATTTATGACCACAATAGGCAGCTTCCTAGGAAAAGAATTCTGTGTATGCTCAGAGACGGGCCATTGTTACTTCACACTTAATACTGCCTATCTGCAAACTTACAGCTGATCCAGTGATAATGTGGACGGGAGTGCTGGGATTGGTATAAGGGGCTGCGGTGCTCCCATTGTAAACCTGAAAGAGGAACGAGAAGGAAGGAAAAGAATAAATTGGGATGCTGGGGGCCAACTGCCCCTCCGCTCTACCCAGAGATGGTGGGGTGACTTCTCTGTGTTGGGGGAACCTACGGACTGAGGCTGCTTGGTTACTCTTGCCGCTTTGCAGTTCTCCATCCCCACTGAAGTGGCAGGCAGATAGACAGGCACTGCAGGTTCTAAAATCAGGGGAGCCCCCTCACCCCTCCCAGAGAGCCATTCAGGTGCTCCCCTGGCTAGGAAGGAGGAAGGCACTAGACCATTCTGACCCCCCACCCCAGACCCCAAAGCTGGACTCACCTTGTAGTTGTAGACGGGCCAGAGCCGTTCGTAGGAATGCTCGTGAGCCCACAGCATCAGATCTACCCCTGGAGAAGGAGAAAGCAGGGGAAGGAAGGGGTGGGGTCAGGGCAAGAAGGGGAGCCCAAGTGGGCAGGGAGGGGGGGTGGCAGCCCCCTTTCCTGCTGGTTTCCTCTCAATGCTGGGCAGCAAAGGCAGATCCCTGCTGCCTGCAGAGGGGCCACTGAAGCTGTCCAGGAAGGACGGGGCTCACATTGTCAAGACAGCAGTTGCAACTGCACAATCAAAGCTTCCCCGCTTCTTTTACACGCATTACCGATAGTCCTCCACTTACAAACACAATTGAGCCCAAAATTTCTGTTGTTAAGCGAAACGCTTGTTAAATAGTTTTGCCCCATTTTACGACCTTTCTTGCGTCAGTTGTTAAGTGAATCGCTGCAGCTGTTAAGTTAGCAGCATGGTCGTTAAATGAATCTGGCTTCCCCATTGACTCTGCTTATCAGGTTGCAAAAGGGGATCATGTGACCCCCCCGGACACTGCAATGGTCATAAGTATGAAGCAGTTGCCCGTTCAGTGTCTGAATTTGGATTATATGATTGTGGGGATGTGAAAAACGGCCATAAGACACTTTTTTCAGTGCTGCTGTATGTCTGAGCGGTCACTAAGTGAATTGTCGTAAGTCGAGGACTACCTATATGTGCATTCTCTTGGAGGCATTCCCTGGGCGTTCAGCAGGAGAGTGCAGGGGCTGCCTGGGAGCCTTACCGTATTTGAAGAAAAGATCCTCCAGGCCGTAACGGTTTGGCTTCAGTCCTTTGCGAACCTGGAAAGGCCCACAAACCACACTGAGTGCCACCTGCTTACGGCTGCCTAAATCTGCACCCCCTTCGTGGCTGTGCCGGGCATGGGACTCAGCCTCCTTCCAGCTGAAACAAGCAGCTTCAGAATAACAGAGTTGGAAGGGACCTCAGAGGTCTTCTAGTCCAACCCCCTGCTCAAGCAGGAGACCCAGGGTCAGGGTTGTCCAACCTTGGCACTTCAACTCCCAGAATTCCCCGGCCAGCTATAGAGTTGAAATCCACAAATCTTAACGGTCTCAAGTTGGACAGCCTTAACCTCCTCTATTCCAGAGAAATGGCTGTCCAGTCTCTTCTTGAAAGCCTCCAGTGATGGAGCAGCCACAACCCCTGAAGGCCCAGCTCCTCCTCTGGTTGATTGTTCTCACTGCCAGGAAATTCCTCCTTAGTTCCAGGTTGGCTCTCTTTTCAATCAGTTTCCATTCTACCTTATCATCCAGTTGATCTTATTATATTTACTTCTTTTTATTTTATTCTTTTATAAGTAGGTATCCTAACACTTCCACCTTATCCTCCTGGCTGCAAACGTCTGCCTGAAAGGATCAGGGTCAAAGCCCAGATGAGGCTTGGCCACCAGAGACAGGCAGATGTGAGTTGGACAACCATATAAATTTCTTTAATAAAATGAACAAATGTTTCGGCCGCTCCCTATTTTCTCAGGGAAGCCAGGGGCTCAAACCGGCTTCTCCACGGCCTACTTACGATGCTCTCGTACTGGGTGCAGTCATCCTTGTCGTTGTTGGAGCAGTACATGGGCCGATGCCCCATGGTGATGATCCAGGGGCGTTCCCCACGCCGCGCAGCCTGGTTTGCCTCCTGTCCCCAAGAGGAACAAACCAAAGGCTCATATATGCCTGGCGCAAACTGGCTCCGCCCACCCAAATCCGGATCCAGCCTACCTGGAGGTCCCTCTCCAGCCACTGGAACTGCTTGGCTACCAGCTGCTCCCCGTAGTCCAGGAAGAAATACACCTCCGTGGAGAAGGTAATGAGGTGAGCAGGGCCTACATCCCAGCTGGGAAAGAAGGAAGCAAGACAGGCAGCCACTAAGAGGACGGGGACAAGTGGAGGAAAAGGATCCCCTCCCCTAGAAGATGGGGAGACATCTCTATGGAGGCCTCAGAGCCCAGACCCACCACTCAGATTTGCCCCAAAAGCCATTAGAACCGGAGCGTGAATCTGGTGGAGCAGGGGAGTTGGTGGACCGAGGACAGGGAGAGCCAGTATCTTCAGCTGGAGCCACTCCCTGGGGGGCTTTGGGCCAGGTATTGTGTCTCAGCCTCCCTCACAGGGTAGTTGTGTGTAGGACAAGGAACTGCCAAACTTAAGGGCAGACGTAAAAGAGGCACCAGCCTAGAATCCCTACAGAGCCACAAGCACACTAAGTCCAACCTCCCTTGAATTCCATGGACTCTTATCTAAGTCCAGGCAGGTGCTGACCATTAGTTGAGAGGATTCCTGTGCAAAGGCTTTTAGCAATAAAGCAGTTTAACTGGACCTTCATGGGTGAATCTGTCTTTTGGGCTGACATGAATACTACAGCCATTCAAGGCAGGAGCACCTCCAGACCTCTTTTCCATGGAAGGAACTGGAGAAGCTGGGAAAGAAGACAGTCTTGCCTGTCTTGGCTTTGTGCCCCTTGCAGCCCAGGGACGCACCTGTACCAGAGGCTCTCGGTGTCTCCAGGCATGCTGAAGCGGGACCGGTAGTTGGAGAAATTGCTGCAGGAGGGAGGGAGGGAGAAGGCTGAAGGATGGGCAGACGCAAACAGAGTGGTCTTTCCCTTTTGTTATGCCATCCAGCAAAACCTGGACGCCAAGGCTATATTCCCGCACCCACCCGGAGAGGGAGTGCCACCCAGGGAGTTACAGCTAGGCGACCAGAACCAGCCCGCAGACAGACTGGCAGAGCCAGGCATCTCTTAAATCTGGCTCAGCCCCACTCACTACTTCTCCTCGTGGTTTCCCGGGCAAGTCATATATGGCACAAAGGCAGCCACTGCCTCGATTTTCCGCATGAAGGCATCTCCGACGAGGGCATTATCCTGCAGGGGCAGAACAGACAGAAGTTGGAATTGGGCCAACACCTGGAGGCAGAGTTCTCCCACCCCTCCCGGCACGAGCACACCCGCATGCAGCCCACTTGGATCAGCCTCATGGGGTCCAGCCTTATGACTGAGTATTCAAGTCATGTGTCTTCCTTTCCAGCCCAGAGATGCTCCAGATGTCTTACCGAGTCCAGGTCGTAGGCAAAATCTCCTGGGGGGGGGGGAAGAAGGTCACCATCAAAGGGTGGGTCAAAGGAAGGGTCCCGGGGAAGATCTGGACGGCCGTTCAGCCTACCTATGTGCAGCACTGCGTCGTACCAGCCCTGCTGAGTCTCCCTCTGCAACCGGGACAAGGACTGGGGGTTCTCCAGGCCCATGTCTCCAAATAGGGCGAATCGGGGGCTCCAGCTGCTGCCGTTCTGCAGTGCTCGGAAGCCATAGGGTTGGCTCCAGCCCCACGGGCTCCCACAGCGATAGACTGCAAGGAGAAAGAAGCAGAGGGAGCTGCAAAAAAGTGATCCCATGACCCGGACACAGCAACCATTATAAATGTGAGTCAGTTGCCAAGCCTGAATTTTGATCGCGTCACCACAGGGATGCTGCAACAGTCATAACTGTGAAAACGGTCATAAGTCACTTTTTTCAGGGCTGTTATCACTTGGAATGGTCACTAAATGAATTGGCACAAGACAAAGACTCCCTGTGTCCCCTCCAACTTCAGATCCCCGTGGCTTCTCTTCGTGGCCGCGTATACGTACCGTGCAGCCACGAGATGCCGCCACAGGGAGAAGAGGGTGTGATCTTTGCAGTGCCCTGCGCGGAACAAGGTGCCCCCAGCCCTTACCGTAGCTGTGTCCCGGCAGAAGGCCCCGGAGGGTCACTCGGTGGATGAACATGGCACGGCCCAGGCTGCCGCCATCCACAAAGCGTGTGGCACGCCCGCTGGCCTTGTGAGGAAGGGCCTTTCCTGGAGCCTGGCCAAAGAGTACAAGGGACTCGGCTGGGTCAAAGGTCGTCCAAGTGACCACCATGGAGGTGGGGTCTCCTGCAGCAAAACGCCAAGAGAAGGGCTCAGTCACGGAGGGGGAGATCGCCCCCTCTTTACAGAAGGCTGCAAAGAAACCCAGGCCAGCAAATGCGGTGGAGGACGACCCGCTGGCAAAGTCCGGGTTGAAGCGAAGTTAAAGTCAAAGCAGGGTTAACGCCCGCTGGGCCTTCAGTCCGCTGTGCCCAGGCTGGCTGGCAGCCCCGACCTGCCCTTCGGCCCACCGGCGGTGCGGAGCTGGAGAAGGGAGAGAGGCCGGTGCCCCAAAGCTCACCTGGGTAAGACAGATGCACCTGCTCCGGCTGGGCGGGCCGCGGCCCCTGGCCCCGCAGCCGGGGCAGCCACAGCCACAGCCACAGGCAGAAGCCCAGCAGCCTCGCCCCGCGGCTCATGCTCCCGCCGAAGCCCCGCAGCCCGAGCCGGGCCGCCCTGCGGGTCACAAGACGCGGCGTTGCAATCCGGCCGCCGCCGCCGCCGCCGCCTCCACTTCCCGGCTGAGTCCCAGCGCCCCGCCCCGCCTTTGCAGGCCCCGCCCCCAGCCCAGCATTCGGGGCGGGAGCCCGAGCAGCCCCACCCTCGCAGGCCCTTTCCGGGAGGGGCACAGGGACCCGGCGGAATCCGAAAAACAGCGCCTCCTCGCCCCGCCCACCCGCCGGCTGTCATCAAAGGAGAAGCCGGGATACATCGGCCAGGCCATTGGCCGGCGGCCGCCCAATCGCATCGCCGGTTCGCCGACGAGGGCCTGGAGGTCGCGACGGCGCGTGCGCCCCTGGCAACGCCCCGACGGGGCGGGAGGGGCAGGGAGTGCGGCGGCCGCGCAGGCGCCTCGGCCGGAGCCGCGTCCGGGACGGCGATGGGCGCCGCGACGGCCAAGGAGGCGGGCGGGGCCGGTGGGAGCCTCCCCGGGGCGCCCCCTCCGGACTGGCCGCGCCTGCCCAACGAAGTGCTGGCGCTGATCCTGAGCTGGCTGCCGCCCGAGACGCTGGCCACGCGCTGCCGGCTGGTCTGCCGCCGCTGGAGGGACCTGCTGGACGGCCCCGCCGTCTGGAAGCTGCAGTGGCGGAGGGAGCCCGCCATGCGCGCCGCCCTCGAGGCCGCCGGCCGCTGTCCCCGCCTGCGCTGGAGCCGCCTGGCCGTCCGGCGCCCGCTGGGCCGGAACCTCGTCCGAAACCCCTGCGGGAGAGGTAGGCGCTCCGAGGAGGCGGCGGCGGCGGCGGAGACTTCCCCGATGCCTGCCTTTGCCCGCGGGGCCGCCGCTCCGGAGTCCGTCGGGATCCCTTTGGGGTCTCCTCGAGGGCGGCGGGTCCCCGCCTCGTGCTCAAAGGCTGACTCAGCCTCGCTCCTAAAGTCAGGGCAGCGAGCGGAAAGGACGTCTCAAGCCGTGCTCTCTGCCTGCAGACCACTTCCAGCACTGGACGGTCCAAATCCCTGGGTGGAATGATGGGTGGAACGTGGAAGAGAGCAGGGCCCCGTTGGAAGGCGCGGAGGCCCAGACCTGCTTTGCCTCCTCCTTTGGGTGAGTTCTCCTTTCCTGGGTCACTTGGGAAGAATCCTTTGGAGGTTTTCCCTCGGTATGAACATCGTCCCCTGCTACAGGTAATCCTCGACTTACAGCCACAAGGGAGCCCAAAATTTCCGTTGCTAAGCCAGACGGTTGTTAATTGAGTTTTGCCTTATTTTACAACTTTTCTTGTTACAGTTGTTAAGTTGTTAAGGCCCTTTCACCTCTGCCTGTCTTTATTTTATTAGATGTTTATTGTCATAATGTTATTCTCCGCCCGTTTCTTCAAAGGTGGTGTCAGAAGGAGCAGATGATCGATTTGCTGAAGGAGGGTTTCTGGCGGGATCTGCTGGACACTTACCAGCCTGATATCGTGGTCTCTGACTGGTGAGTGAGGCTCTCCTCGCTCCTTGGGTGACCAAGGCCATCAGCACGTGTGGTCAGAGAGACTGTCCAAAGCCTGGTCAGGCCACTTTTGTGGACACTGAACACCCACAGGAAGGTTTCAGTGCATCAGGTTCTCCAGGGAGACCTTTCCAGCGTCCTGTTGTGACTGAAGCTCTGCCCTTGGATCCTTGCAGGTGGGGAGGCCGTCAGGACTGCGGCTGTGAATACGAGCTCTATGTTGTCCTCTTGGCAGCTAATAAAAAAAGGAAGATTGATGTTTTTGAAGCCAAACCAGATCCCATCCCTCAGTGGAATGACGCCTCGTACCAAAAGGTGCTGCTTGCCACACCGGCCCAGGCCTCTCTTGCTTGCTGGATTTCTCTTTTTCTTTCTCTGGTTCTCTTTTTCACTTCCTCTTTCCCTCCCTCCCTCCTACGCACATTTCACTAAATTCAGGGAATTAAAGTGCCTTAAAAATAAAATAACCAGGAAAGAAGAACATAGAATTTGTATCTAGGGGTTGTACAAATAGGTGAGATTTTTTAAAAAAAAATCCATAGCAACATTAGCATAGAATTAATTAAAATGTATTACACTACAGGTAGTCCTCGAAATACAGCTATTTGTTTAATAATTGAAGTTACAACAGTGCTGAAAATGACTTATGACCATTTTTCACACTTATGACAGTTGCAGCATCCTCACAGTCATGTAGGCATTTGGTAACTAGTATGTAATTTTGACAGTTTTTGCCCTGTTCCAGGGTTATGCAATAACGAGCAAAGTCAATGGGGGAACTCACATTTGCTTAATGACTGCATGACTCACTTAAGAACTGCCTCACTTGGCAACAAAAAATTTGGGCTCAGTTGTGGTCGTACATTGAGGACTAACTACACCTTAAAGGTGCTCAGAATCTCAAACTGCGTGTTTTTGGATGGGGACCAGGAGTGCTTTAAGGTGATTTGGTAACAAGTTCGCAGGTACTCCAGTTTTCAGAAAGGCAGCACCCCAAAGTGCAAGTAGCTGGGTGAGATCATGTTAAATACACTTTTCTAAACAATGGCAATAACATAATAAATAGTAATAATACTTTGACTTGTATCCCGCTTCACAGTGCTTTACAGCCGACTCTAAGCGGTTTACAGAGTTGGCCTCTTGCCCCCAACAATCTGGGTCCTCATTTGACCCACCTCGGAAGGATGGAGGGCCGAGTCAACCTTGCACCCTGTCAGGATCAAACCGCTGGCAGTGGGCAGAGTTTGCCTGCAGTGCTGCATTCTAACCAGTGCACTACCACAGCTCCTGGTATAAATGATAATAAAATTGTAAATAGTAAAATTTTCTAAATAACTGCAATAAATCAATCATAAATAAATGAAGAACCTTCTGTTCCCTAAAACTCTTTTCCAGAGTCCGCAAAACGGCTGAGCCTCTGTTGCTTTGTCTCTCCAGGTAACCCACACATTCAGAAGATACGGCCCCGGAGTCCGCTACATACTTTTTAGACACAGAGGGAAAGACACGCAGTTCTGGGCAGGACACTATGGTGCCCGGGTGACAAACTCTTCTGTCATAATCCGCTTTTCCTCGGAGTCTGCAGAATCCCTGGAGCCTGAGCTGTCTTCCCAGCACCCCAGCCCCGTTTTGCCTCCAAAATCGCATTTCTGAACTGGCGAAAAATGAGTAAGAGGAATCCCAGGGATATTCCGTCCCTAACTTTAAAATGCAGGTAGCCCTTGACTTACAACTGTTTAGTGACCAAACTTACAACTGACTTCAGACCAATTTCCATAGTGATGACCATTGCAGGATCCCCACGGTCGGCTGATCAAAATTCACATGGCTCAGCAAATGGTTCATATTTCTGACGGTTGCAGTGTCCCGGAATCAAGTGTTCATCTTTTGTGACCTCCTGACCAACAAAGCCAGATTCACTTAACAACGGTGTTACTGATTTAAAAACTGGAGTGATTCACTTAATAAATGTGGCAAGAAATGTCGTAAAATGGGGCAAAACTCACTAAACACGTTTCTCACTTAGCAACGACGTTTTGCCTGAACTGTAGTTGTAAGGGGAGGACTACCTTTAAGCCACAGGTGTCAAACTCAATCATGTCATGTGACGTATCGCAACCTTCTTTGCCTTTGGGGAGCTGGGGTGGGCGTGGCCTGTGATGATGCATCTGGCCTGTAGGCCGCCAGTTCGACACCCCGGAAAGTTGTCAACCGTTCTGTCATTAATGCAGTATACTTTATATATTGTGCTGGTTGAGGAATTCTGGGAGTTGAAGTCCAGAAATCTTAAAGTTGCGAAGGTTGGAGACCCCGGTTCTACTTCCTCTCAGTGGTGGTTGTCCATAGTTATCAAAGCAAAAGATACTACATCAATATGTTTTTGTTTCAAGCAGGGGGGAAATGTGCCCCTTCCTCCCTCCCTTCACCCCATGCAGGATTAATTGTATCCTTGAGAAAAATGTTATTCTGAAAAATGGTACCAAATATACTTGTGAATGAGTGGAGAATTTTAAATGCCTGAATACATCTCCCAAATTTCTTTGGCTTGTCCATGAGACTATACGGAAATATAAATATTTGTGTACCCTGCATGTACTTGTGGATAAACTGACCCTTGAATTTTTAATCAAAATAGCATGAAAAATGGATAATCCCTGGATTACCTATGGATAAGCCAATTATGAAAATTAAATACGAATATTTTAAGGGTCAGCTTATCTGCAGGTGGTGCATTTTTTATTGTATTTTGATTTTTGTGGGTCAGCTGATGCGCTGGTTTTAACTGCAACTGTATGGTATATTCACTATTTAAGAAATAATGTCGACCTCCTTAAAAAGCTTTGAAAGCTCCAGTCAATTCCCGCGGGCACGCATATGCGCACGCACACCCTGTCAGGACTGCCATGCTTCGCCAGATGCCAGTCTGCCATAAGCAATGGGGGGAGGGAACTGCAGGAAGGCGGAGGGTAACGGGAATTGTAACTCCTCTTCTGCCCTCTTGTGGGAGCTGCTGGCCGTGCCAAGCTCATGGAAGGGGATAGGAGACCATCCAGCCTGCCAAACCCAGGGACTTTTACCAAAACAATTGGTTTGGATGTAATCGGACAGTTTAAGATAACCAGGAGGACGGTGGGCAGAAGGGAAAATTAACCAGATGCTTTGGGTGCAAAACTTCAGATCCGGCTTTGCTTCTCTGTAACAACTGGGCTTTAGTAAAGTGAACTTTCCTTTACAACAGATTTGAGAGTCTGTCTTTTCTACTGACCCAAGTTGGGAGGGCTCTCTCACACACACACATACACACACACACACACACACACACACACCATTCCCCAATGTAGTTGTGCAAGGAATTGCACTAAGAATTGTAGGCTATAACCAGTTCTGCACTTAATGTCTATGGAGGAAAAGAAAAAAACTCAGCCTGCATTGGGTCCAGGGGTTGAGGGTGGGGTTCAGGAGGTTTTGGCCCCCATTGTGAGGTGGGGGCTGCCTTGGAGACCCCACAACCTTTTCTGCAGGGACCTCTCAGGAGATCTTGAAGGGGCAGGAGGAGGTGGGTTGGGAGGACCCTCTGGGGCAACCAAAAACCAACGGGCCCAGAGAGAGGGCAGCCTCCGTGCTCCAGACTTGAGCCATAATGGATCCCTCAGAAGAAGACGGGGCCAACGATGAACAGCCAGAGGTGGCCGTGTCTCTCAAAGCTTGTTTCAGCCAAGGTGGGTCTTGGGTTGCCGATCTCAGCTCGGGGGGTAGGGAGTGACCAGGGAGCAGCCAAGAGGAGCCATGGACCTTGTTGCCATTCCAATGCCCTTCTCCCTGAGGTCATCCTTAAACTTGCCAAACAGCAGGGACAGAAGGGGGTCAGGCTGAACCCCTCTCCCCACCTGGGAGCTCCTCCTCTCATCCTGCCTTTCCCCCTTTCCTTCCACTCCCCGAGGCCTAGCAGCCCCCTGCCCCAATGGCTGGAAATCCTGCTGAATTTCCTACAAACAGAAAAAGGGGAGCAAAGGTTCAGAGCACCTGTTTTGTCACAAGCTCCTCTTCCTCCCCCGTGGAAGAAAGATATTCTTGCCCTCCTTTCCCCCCTCCCCCCGCCCAGGTCTGAAGCATCTGCATCACCGGCCGGAACTCTGCGATGCCACTTTGATCGCCGGAGGGAAGAGATTCCCTTGCAACAGGTGTGTCTTGGCATCCTCAGCCGGGCAGGGCTTGGGACAGGATGCCCACCACTAAACGCACCCTCTCTGCTCCCCACGCAGGGCCCTCTTGGCCTCCATCAGCCCCTACTTCCAGGCTGTCTTCACAAGCGGCTTCAAGGAGTCCCAGGATGGGGAGGTCCTTCTGGAGGACATGGACCCCTCCGTCCTCCAGAATCTCTTGGGCTACCTCTACTCGGGGGAGCTGGCTTTCAGTCCCGGAAGCGCGGAGGACCTCTTCATCGCAGCCAGCCGGCTCCAGCTCAGCCCAGCGCTGACGCTCATCAGCAGGTAGCCCAGACTGTCCTGGTCTTCGATCTTCTCCCAGCTTCTGCTTTTTTTGGGGGGAGAGGGGTTTCTCCTGCTAACTGCTCCAGTGACCTTTCCTTCCATTCTCCATCCCAACAGATTCCTGACGGAGAGGATTTCCCCGGAGAACTGCCTTCGCCTTTACATGCTGGGCCACGATCACAACCACCCCGCCCTGCTGCATGGGGCTCTGCGCTACCTGGCCCTCCACTTTGGCCTCCTCTTTGAACACCAGGACTTCCCGCAGCTCGACCTGAGGGCCCTGAGCTGCATCCTCTCCTCGGACCACCTGGTGGTGGCCTCAGAGATGGAGGTCTTCTGGGCCGCGCAGCGGTGGGTGAGGGCTGAGCCCAGCAAGCGCCTTCCGGAGCTGAAGATGCTGCTCGGGTGCATTCGCTTCCCCCTCCTGTCTCAGGAGGAGGTTGCCCAGGTGCAGGCGGAGGCAGAGCGGCTGGGTCAGCAGCTGGAGGTCCGGTGGCAGGACCTGGATGGGGCAGGGAGGCTGCAGGTGAACGGGGGCCTCCGCCGGGGCATGTACCAGGAGAAGATCGTCTGCATCAAAGTGCCCCGTTTGAGGGACATCCTCTCGGTCAGTGAAGACATGGACTGCTACATGGAGTGCCTGAACCCAACCAGCGGATCCAGGACGAAGCTGCCAGCCTTGGAACTGGTGGCCCTCCCCGGCTGCTCCGTGCTGGACCAGAGGCTCTACATCTCCGGAGGGAAACACGCCGATGGCTCCTATTCCTCTGCACTGCACGAGTACAACTCTCTGGCCGACCGCTGGACCCAGCTCCCCGCCATGTCAACGCCCCGCTCCGTCCACATGTTCTTAACCTGCAAGCAGAAGCTTTTCGCCCTGAGCGGCTGGAACGATGCCGGCCCCCTGGCCTCGGCCGAGAGCTTTGATGTGGCCCAGCAGCTGTGGGCCTCCATTGCTAGCCTGCCCATCGTCCTGCGCTTCTCTGCCTCCGCGCCATACAAAAACAAGCTCTACTTAATAGGTGGTGACGCTGACTCCGATGAAGTGGTCTACAAGGGCCTCCTTATCTATGACACCCACCTGGATACCTGGGCGCAGGTGCCGCTCGAGTTTAGTCTCCATGGGGCAGCTGCTGTCACCATAGAGGCCGGGATCTGTGTCATCGGGGGTTTCTTTTCCAGGAAGGTCACCCAACCGTACCCCAACCGGAGGTTCAGCCAACTTCTTCCTTGCACCTCAAAGTGTTTCTTCATGCAGGAAGATGGTATCATAAGCAGAGAGGTGGCCATTCCTTCCCTGCCCTTGCCCCTTGCCTTTGCTGGTGCCACTTCCTTCCAAGGGAGGATTTATGTGATTGGTGGCGTCTGCACCTCCAGAACCCACGATGCCATCTACCACTGGCAACCCGGTGAAGCCGCCTGGACCCAGTACCCAGAGAACCTCACCAGCCAAGGAACGATTGTGCGCAGGGTGCTCAAGTGTGTGACCCTGAAGGTGCCAATACCCAAGCTGAGGGCCCTCGCGCAAGAGACCTTGGCAAGCCGGGTGGCTGTGGGGATAGCAGACCCCCAGCTCTCCTTGGAGAAGAGTGAAAAGGAGCAGCCTCCTCCTCCTCCTGACCTGGCTCCACGGAGACCCTCAACCGGTGGGGAGTTGTAGAAGCCGAAGACTGCCCCCCCACCCCAGAAGAGCTATTTTCAAGTGAACTCCTTTAGTATTGAACTCATTAAAAATCCATGTGGCCTCTCCATCCCCTCACATTCGGTTTCCTGCCTAAAAGGGAGCCTGCAGGGCTGCCAGGAGAGCTTCCTGCACAGGCATCCTTTCGGTGGTGGGATTCAAGTGATTTAACCACCGGTTCTCTGCCCTAATGATTTCTTCTAACAACCAGTTTGCCAAACGGCTCAGAAGGTTAACAACCGGCTCTCCCACCACTGCATCCTTTCCAAGGAGAAAGGGTGAGAAGCTGGCTCTGCCCGGGGGGAACTTAGAACCTCTCTCCATTCCAAGGGCAGGGGGGATCACAAAGGCAGGCTCTGGCAGTCAGCCTTGAGGATCAAAGCGCCACCACCAGCTCTGGGAATAGAGAAGCCAATCCCGGCTCAGCTTTGGAAGCAGGGAGAATCTAGGCTGCTGCAGCGGGATAGCGGGTGGGGTGTCAGCTGAACCGCCATTGCTCAAGGGAAGAGCAGCGGCCTGGAAGGGGAGCCGGACTCCTCAATCTTTGATGGCCATGAAATATTTATCCCCTCCACATCTGTTTCGGGGGCAGCCGGGGAGAAACGCAAGGGAAGCACTTCAGCGCTGTCATGCCAACCACGCCTAACTGTTGCAAGACGACAGAGAAATAAAAATAGAAGTGCATCATTCCCTTGAAAAAGGGCTAAGCTGCCCGATTGATTAGTTGTCCTGCCTGCAATTTCCTCTTATGTCATTCCTATAAATCCCCCGACCGGTATTCGGCTCACGTATTTAGGAACATCTGCACTCATTATGAGGGCAGCGTTGCCCTTCCTCTCGGTCGCTCTGGGCTCCTGCTATCATCCCTGCTTCCAAAACGCCAGCCAGGAACATGGAGGGGCCCTTGTGTGCTTAGTGCATTTAAATGCATTTTTTGCAGCAGATCAATACAGTGTTAGAAGTACATCCAGGGACCAAACCAGGAGGAACAGACTGACCCCTGCCTGGAGTAAGGCAAAAGTTCTCAATGGTGGGCACTCTGCACATGCTCGGAAAGGCTTGAGCACCCCTGGATTGGCTTCAGAATTTTGCCTCATGGGCTTTAGGCAGCAGATTGGGAAGCAGGGAGAGAATTGGAAGAGACTGAGAATGGAAGGGAAGGGAAGGGAAGGGAAGGGAAGGGAAGAAGGGGAAAGAAAGAGAAGGATAGAAGGAAGGAGGGAGGGAGGGAGAGTAAATGGTTTGGGTTGAGAAGGGCAGGAAGGAACGAGGATACTGGGCAGCAAACGGAATGAAACTTTGAGGAAGGGAGGAGGGAAAGAGAGAGGGAAGGAGCTCGAATGGAGGAGAGGAGGAAGTCTGGGACGCAGAGAGAGGGAGCCGATCCGGAGCCTGGAAGGGCCGAAGTTGCAAGTCAGTCTCGCGCGGTGGAGGTGGGGCGAGGACCCTGCAGATTTGGGCGGGGGAGGGGGGCCCTCGAGTGCAGGGAAGCGGCGAGCGGCTCGAGGGGTGAAGATGGGGAAGGGAAGCAGGAGGAGCTCCGCGGCTGGTGGGTGGGGCTCGGAAGGAGCCGAAGGTAGGGCTGCCCTGTGCCGGCGGGTCGGCGGGTGGGCGCTCGGCTGGTTGGACGGGGACGCGCAGAGAGGGGAGCCCAGCCGGGGGGTCTTGGCCGGAGTTTCGGCATCCCCGGCCAGCAGGATGCAGGAGAGAGGTGGGTTGCCATAGCAACGGGAGGCGGGCGGGGGCCCGGGCGTGGGGGGCGCGGGGCCGGCATGGCCGAGGGGATCCCCGCCTGCGAGCTCCTCTACGACCCCTCCTTGCTGCTGCAGTTCTGCAACGGTGAGTGGAAGCGCCGCTGCAGCCCCCGTTCCGCAGTCAGCCGCCCGGCCGCCCCGGGTTCCTTGGGGAGGGGCCCCGCCCGGGCAGAAGAGCCCCCACCACGAGGTGCGCGCATCGGGCGGGGGTCTTCGCAGCCTGGCCGAGGCGGGCAAAGCGCGGACAGGGGGAGGCAGCGGGGAATCCGGGGCAAAGGCTGCCCAGCGCCCGGAAAAGCGCGGTCGCCCGTCCCGCCGCAGGCAGGTGGGGAACCTCGCCCTGCCGCCCCGGCTCCTTCCGATCCCCTCCCAGGTTTTCGGAAAGGCCCAGAGGGGCGGGGGGTCGGGGGTCGACCCATCATAGCGGCCGCAACGGCCGTGCACAGAATTCCGAGTTGCCCCAGGGAAGATCCGCGGGCCGGGAGGGGCAGGAGGGTGACCCCCCTCCCCCTGCCACCACCTGCTTTTTCTGCATGCTCAGAGGGCGTTTGCTTTTCCCCCACGTGCCAAGCAGGTTTAGGATGGCATCAGCCTCCAGGGATTATTGAGGGGCACTTGGGGATAAACCCAGCCCCCTCCTCACAGCCCTGGGAGGTAGGCCAGCCGGCAAAGGGTCCAGGCCCAGACCAGGAGATAATCCTAACCCAGGAGAGCTGCCCTCCTGCCATCACTTGGAGCCCCCCTCCATTAACACCCCCCCCTCCACAGAAGCATCTCTGGCCAACAGCTGCCTCTTCCACCCGTCCATCCCATGGCTGGTACTCTGCCTGGCTGCAGGACCAGCCTCTGATTGGATGTGGAGGCGGCAGCAGGGAAGGGATGCTGAGAGCAGGCGGAGGGAGGGGCCAGCAGTGCCAGGCGAGTGGCAGCAACGGGCAGGCGGGATGGGCACTGGGCCCACCACTGCAGAAGAGATGGAGGAAGAGGAGGGCTGCGGCTGAAGGCTGCTGGTCCTGCCGTTGATTTGTGCTCCCCTCCGGGGGTGGAGTTGTCAACACACCTGTGGGTGGGCAGGTGGGCACAAGCCAGTCATGGGCAGCCCTGGGTGGGACTCCTCCCTGCTGTGGAAGCACTGGTGAGTGAAGGAGGCGGCAGGTGGGCCAAGCGCCACTCCGGGGCTGCTTCCAACATGAAAACCACGTGGGCAGGGAAGCCCCCTCCCCTCCCCATGGCCCCTGCTTCCCTTCCCTTCGCCAATAAGGCTATACTCAGCTGGAGGTGGGGGGTTGACCTGGCCATCGATCCGTGAATGAATGACCCTGGCAGGCCTTGCACATGGCTGGACACAAACAATGTGATGGACATCCAAATCCTTTAGTATGGAGGCCTCAGCCTGGCTTGGCTAAAATCTCTGAGGAGAAAGACTCTTGCCATTCTTCGGGAGGGCGGCTGGGGAGGAGGACCCATTGCCCCCCACCCCCACCCCGAAGGGGGCCTGGAGCTCTCAAGGGGAGGTGGGGAAATGAAAGAGCTGCTCCTGGAGGCTCCTTGCTCCTTCTGGCCTTTGCTTCCCCAGATGACAACCTGTCCGGCCTCAGCGGCATGGAGGTGGACGACCGCATCTCCTACCTGGAGCAGCGCCTGCAGCTGCAGGAGGATGAGATCCAGGTGCTGAAAGCGGCCCTGGCCGACGTCTTGCGGCGCCTGAGCACCTGCGAGGAGAACGGGCTCAACCTCTCCAAGCGCAGACCTGACAAAGGTATCCGGATGGGGGAGGGGCTGTGGGACGGGCCCCTGCAAGTCCCAGAGTGTCCAGAGGTCCGGCCCCAATGGAGTGCACGGCAACCAGGATTAGGGGAGGGGACTTAACTGGGGGCAAGAGACCAGGGAAGCAGGGGTCGCGGAGCCCAGTCCCCACCTGACCCCCAGCCCTGTCCTGTCTCTCCTGCAGTTTACCAGCTGCTGCGGGGGCTGCCCTCCAGGCCCACCCTGAGCAATGGGGCCGTCCCACACAGGAGAGGCTACGCCACCTCCCCCTCGTCCCCCAAGAGGGAACTCCTTCCTGGAAAAAGGTGATGCGCTGGTCCACCAGGGGGCGCTGCCCCTTTTAGGAAGGGGGGGAGGGAGGATGAAATTGCCTCCACAGGTTTCAAGATGACGGTTACGGTTGCATTCTAGATGCATTGTGGCCTTTTGCACCTTCTAGTATCAGGCAGAAATTGAAAATCTCTTCTTAGGGCTAAGAGTTGAACTGATAAAAGTTTTTCAACGTTTTTTTCGGTTTTGGAAAGCATTCTGAAGGGTCTCAATTCCCCCCAAGAACTGACATGCACAGAAATACAATCCATGCAGAATCGGGACTTCCTGTATTACTTACTGATGTTGTTGAATTGCAAGTTGCCAAATGCAATATTGCTGCCCTCAATATGCACAAATGTTCTAATTCCTCTAGTCCCCCCATCGCAGACAGTGCAGGGAGTCCTCGACATACGATCACAATTGACCCCAAAATATCTGTTGCTAAGCGAGACAGCGGTTATGTGAGTTTTGCCCTGTTTTACAACCTTTTTTACCACAGCTGTTAAGTGAATCACTGCAGTTTTTAAGTTAGTCACCCGGTTGTTAAGTGAATCGGGCTTCCTCCATTGACTTTGCTTGTCAGAAGGTCACAAAAGTGGATCGATCACATGACCCAGGACACTATGACCATCATAAATATGAGTCAGTTGCCAAGCTTCTGAATTTTGTTCACGTGACCACAGGGAATTTGCAACGGTTATAAGTGTGGAAAACGGCCATGGACCATTTTTTTCAGTGCCATTGTAACTTCAAAGGTCACTAGATGAACTGCTGCAGATTACCTCTCTTCTTTAAGAAAGAGTTCAGGGAAGAGGCCTTGTGGTTCGCAAATGGAGCTTAGGTTTCCCAGGCAGGTGAGGCAGGCTAAGGAAAATTCCTTCTCCGATTTGAAGAGGTTGAAGGCTTCTATGGGAGTACGGGCAGCAGGCTTGCACAAAGCCCCCGGGAAGTCAGAAAAAGCCAGACTCACGCAGGCGTCTCGCCCAACCTGGTTGTACCTTAGAGACAGCCTGATGCATTTCCATCTCTGGCTCCAACAGCAGCCGCTCTGACCCTGGGGATGCGCAGAGGACAAACAAGCATTCCTCCTCAGGAGCAGTCTGGCATTTTCTCCCTCGGTGGGTGAGAAAATGTAGCCGTGGCTTTCCTTGAAAACGTAGACAGGATGGAGAGAGCGATGTGCTTCTCGCTCCCTGCACTTCTGTTCATTCTGAAGGAACTGTACAAACCGTAGAGCAAACACGCAAGTTGCTAGTTCTCAAGGTCTACCTGAATGAAACCGCCTGCATTTAGTCAGTGAAAGAGCCTCTTCCCCTTGCAGTTTTTCCTAATGGTGGGAAGGGGGGCTCAGCCAGAAAGTTGCCTAAAAACTACGGTCCCCAAAGGCCCCCAAAGTCGTCTCAAGAGTTAGAATTCAGAGGCATTCTTTTGAACGGGACTCGTTTCAAATGTTTTTCTTAATTGAAATGGCCTCTTATGGTTAGGAAGGATGTCTTTTTAGTTCTGGAGGAAGATGCTGTACTTCCTGGAAGGACAAAGCAGAGTTCCCAACCTTGGCCCTTTTAAGATGGGTGGACTTCAACTCCCAGAATTCCCCAGCCAGCTTTGAATTCTGGGAGTTGAAGTCCAACCCATCTTAAAGGGTCCAAGGTTGGAAACTGCACTGAGACGCAATAAAACGAGTAATTTATTTATTTATTTTATTTATTTGTTTAAATTTCTATACCGCCCTTCTCCAAATAGGACTCAGGGCGGTGCACAGCCTAAGTAAAAACAAAGCATACAAAATTTAAAAAAACAGTATTAAAATAATTAGATATTCTAAAATGTAATTAAAGAATTACATTTTATATTGGCCACCTCCAGTGGCTCTGATTACATCTTGGGATAAGCCGGGTTTCTTTTCAGGATGGGGGAGTAGCAAATCATACAATCATACATTTATCTCTTCATACCATACGTGGTAGAGTGGGGTGGGGAGGGGAATAGCAAACCGTCCCTCCAGGGTGGTTAGTGACTCAGGGGCTGCCTCTTGACTCTCCATGGGATGATGACATGGCTCCTGACCCCCATTTCACCCCCTGCCGCCGCTCTCTGCTTCCTGTGCCGCCCTCCCTCCACCTGCTTCTGCTGTGATGCTCACTTCTCCAGGGGGCCACAGAGGGGCCCAGTAGCCGGGGAGCCTTCCCCCATCTCTGTTAGCGCCCAGCGCCTGCGTGAGGCTGAGTCCCCAAAGGACAGCGGGTGAACGCCGAAGGCACTCTTTAAGTTGAGGGGCAGGGAAGCCTTTGTCTTTGCTTGACTGGCCTGAGTCAACCAGACTGATCAGCTCCCCCTCCCCAGGCCTCAGCCATTTTTCCCAGGGCATTGTCCTTACCCCTGCTTCCAGCCCCCCAAGAGAAACGGGGTGTCTGCAGTCCTCTTCCGCAATAGGCTTGGAGCAAAGGGGCTCCCTGGCCTGGGGGAGGAAAGGGAGCAGCCCTTGGTGGCTTGAGCCCTTGCAGCCAAAAATAGCCCTGCGGAACCTTCGTCTTCCAGCCCTCCAAGTGCAAGAAGGCCAGGCCCCCAAGCGAAGGGCCCCACCCCTCTCTCCCACCTTGCTGCTTCTGCCTTTGGCTGCTTCGGCTGCTGCTGGGAACCCTTCACGGCCTCTTCTGCAGATCCGGCCTCTATTTGGAAGGAGCTTTTCTTTCTCGTGTGCCGCTTCCGCCTTCCGGCCTTTCTTCCTGCATCTGCTCCCGCCTGGCTTTCTTCTTCTCCATCGCCCATTCCCCAGCTGGCTCACTCACCCCGCTGCCCCCCCGCCCGCGCCTTGTCTGGCTCTCTCGCTCAGGCTCTCTCTCCTACAGCGGGCATAGTAGCTGCCCCTCGCCGGAGCGCCCCGCCTCGCTCAAGCGCGAGAGTTTCAAGGACCAGAGGAGCCGCACCACTTCCTCCAGCAGCTCCTGCAGCGGCAAGCGCGAAGGGTATGTCTGAACTGGCCACCCGGGCAGATGCCCACACCAAGCCCCCACTGCGAGCCTGCCACCATCGCCATCACCCCCCTGCTGCCACACCAAGGTGGAACCAATGTGCCATGCAGAGAAGAGTACTCTGAGCGCTGAAGCCGGTCAGCATTGGGCCGTTTGGACTCTGCCAAGTCCGTTTGATCTGAGGGGTCCTTGCGCTCTCTGAGCTTGGTGGCTTTCTTGCAGACGTTTCTTGACCCAAACTATTAAACCCCACTCCCTTCTAGTACTGATTACGTTATTTATTTGGGTCATGAAATGTCTGCAAGAAAACACCCCGCTCAGAGAGCAGCAAGGACCCCTCAATTCAACCCTGAATTACAAATATTCTCCTTTCCTTGTCCATTTAATCTGCCCACTCTGCAAGGCAGCCGAAATCTTGCCAAGGAGACCCTCCTTTAGCCAACTGAGGTCAAGGAGAGTTATCTGCAGCCGTACCACCTGGCCACAATGCAGGCCAGGAAAGTATGCAGAAAATTAGGGAAGCAGAAAAGGATCCCTCTCTCGTGTAGGCTGTCTCCCTGCAAGAGATGGGGCCCCACCAAGCAGCCGCTCCATTCACCCACCCGTGCAGTGAATCTGGCCCATGTTAGGGACCCCCCCCCCATTCCTCCGGGGGAAATCCCTCCATTAATGGCTGAGGGCAGCCTGGGGAGATCCTGCGGGTGACCTCTAAGCTCTCTGGCCATTCTGGGACCGCTTCTCCCGCCTGCTCGTTTTCGGCCGAAACGAAGGTCCCGGGACGCCTGCCTGTCGGGGGCTGGCAAAGCCTTCAGGCCGGGCCCCGGGCGCTCCAGTGCTCAGCCGGGCTCCCGGGGTCCCTTCGGGCAACGCGGAGCTCACCTTCGGCCTCGGAGCCGCGGCCTCAGCAGCTCGGCCGGGTGGAGGATCCGGGGGAGGACGGCTGCTGGGCCCCGCCCGCGCCTCGCCGGAGCGCCGCCTGCCCGCCGCAGCCAGAGCGGAGCGCCCAGCATGCGGAAGGCGGCCCGGACCGAGAGCCCCAGGTAGGGCAGGGCGGAGGGCGGCCTCCAGTCCGGGCGCGGGTCGCCCAGCGCTGCCGCTCCCCAAGAGCCCCGCACCCGGCCCAGGGGAGCCCGCGCGGCGGGGCGCTCGCCTTCCGGGTGGGCGGCAGGAGAGCTGCCCGAAGGAGGCACCGATTGACGCAAGAGCCGCGCCCCCCCTCGGTGCCTGGGATGGGGAGGCAGGGGGGCCCCGGAGCCCCTCCGCAAAGCGCCCGCTAAACTTTCCGCAGAAGGCGGTCCGGGCCGCGAGACGTTCTCTCCGTTGCTTGAAGGGGCAGAAGAGCGGCGACCTCCGGGGGGCCCCGATGCTGCTGCCTGGCGCTCGGGCGCCCCCCTCCCCCCTCCCCAATCTCAACCGCCACCACCGGCTGGCCGTCAGCCCTGTTGCTGCCCTGAGCGGCGCCTTTTCCGGCGTGCCCCAGCGGCCTCTTCCTGGGGCGGGAGCGGAGGCTCTGCTGCACGGGCCCGAGCTGCTTCGCCATCCCTGTGCTGGGGCGCACCGTGCCGCGTCGGACTCCCGCTGGCTTCTCCTGCCATGGGGGCCGGGTCTCCTGGTGGGTCCCGGGGGGCAGGGAAGGCGGGAGGGGTCCAGGACTTGGGAATAAGAGGGGCAGGAAGAAGGGAAAGGAACACCCCCCCCCGAATGTGAGGACCCTCTTTCAGGCAAGTATCTGTGTATCTTTGGGGTGGGTGGGGGTGGAAGGGGCCTGTCTCCCTTTGGGGGAGGTGGGGGGTGGCTGAAGGGTCACCCAGGGTCAGCTGACTCTGCAATCATGTGGGGGTTATTTCGCCTCCCCATCTCCCCCCCCCATTTCCTTTCCTTCCCAATCACGTTTCTCTCTCTCTCTCCTAGCAAACCAAAGGAAGCCATCTTCAATGCTGGTGAGTGATGTGGCCATGATAGATTGGGGGGGGGGCTCTTGCTTATTCAACTGGGTGCAAAGTGGGGGCCGCCTGGAGGAAGAAAACCCAGAGGAGGGCGTGTCTGCATTTTCCCTGTGGTCAGAAGTTTTCCAAAGGGGGGCTGGCATTGCCCCTCCTCTTTCACAGGGCATCCTTCGGGGCCCCACATGAGGAAGGGGCACCTGCTTGCTCTAGCTGCAGGCCACCCTTGGGGTGGGGGTGGGGCGGGGCATCCTGAGAGCTGGGAGTTTACCTGGCTTTTGTGGGGGAGGGCAGACGAGGCTCCAGGCAGCTTCCTTACCTGGCCTTGCCTCCCTCCCCTTCTGCCCTGCAGAGGATGGTTACGTGAAAATGTTCCTCCGGGGACGCCCCATCCCCATGTTTGTCCCCGATGCCGTGGTGGCCACCTACAGCCTGGACGCCAAGCTGGAGCTGCCACACAAGAAGCTGAAGCTGGACTGGGTGTATCCTGCTCACGGCTGGGTCCCCCGGGGTGGCGGGAGGCTGGGCCCCAAACGCTGCCTCCAGACGTCCTGGCCAAGCCCCCTGCGTTTCCCCTTGACCCGTGGCCACCTGCTGCAGATACGGGTATCGGGGCCGTGACTGCCGGGCCAACCTTTTCCTGCTGCCCACGGGAGAGATTGTCTATTTCGTGGCTGCAGTGGCCGTCCTTTACAACGTGGAGGAGCAGCGACAGCGCCACTATCTGGGCCACACCGATGATATCAAGTGGTAGGAAGGGCCCTTGGGACCGTGGCTGCCTTGCCCCACCCTGCCCCATTTGCTGGGGGGAGGGGGGGAGAAGCAGTGCCAATTTAGGGGAGGGCACTGGCACCTTGCCAGAATTGGGGAATGCCTTGGGAAAATGGTAGTTGGCTGAGGAAAGGTGAAGGAGGCACAATTCCTGTTCAATAGAAGCAGTTCCCCCCCCCCCCCAGTCCTAGCAAACTGGGGGAGGAGCTGCCCCTCGGGGTGTCCTGCACTCCTGTCACCCGGGCCCTTGCTGTCTCCCTTAGTTTGGCTGTGCATCCAGACATGGTGACTGTAGCAACCGGACAGGTGGCCGGGACATCAAAGGATGGCAAGGTGAGGCGCTCGGCCTAAAGGAAGGCTGGCCACTAGAGGCAAAAGGGCAGGCTGTCCATTTGGGGAGGGGGGCTGTGGTTAGAGAGAGAGAGAGAAAACTGCCCCCAGTTTAGAGCTGAATTAATACCACCTGAGAACAGTGGCTGCCAAGTTGCACCAGCTGCTTTGGGTGTTTGGTACAGAAAAGTCAGAAGTGCCCCAAATGGGAGTATTTGAAAGTGGGCATTGCGCAGAAATTCCTCCTCCTCCCCCCCCCCCCGGCATTTTCAGGGTGTCCACAGCCTGCAGGTTGCCGAGCCCAGAGCTCTTGAGCGTTTGCTCTTGTTGTGGCAGCCAGTGGAGCTCTGGGGGAAGGTGTTCCACTCGCCTTCCTCTTCTCCCCTGGGGCTAATGTTGCAGCCATTGGCAACGAGCTGCACAAGCCGCGTTTGCCTCCTCGGAGGAAATGCCTTTGGCCTCAAGGTGCTCCCACGTCTCCCACAGGCGCTGCCGCCCCAAGTGCGCATCTGGGACTCCGTGAGCCTCAACACCCTCCACGTCCTGGGTCCTGGACCTTTCGACCGAGCGGTGACCTGTGTGGGATTCTCCAAGTCTGTGCGTGAGACCCCCTCCTGAGGGCCTTCTGTGGCCCTGAAGGGACCTCCTGGGACCCCCAACCTCCCCCCCCAAGATGTGGCCAGATTAAAACGTGGTCCGTCCTTGGTTGGGACCAACCTCAACAAAGTGGCTCAAGTAGCTCCCAACCAAGAACGGCCCATGTTTTATGGAGGATGATGAGAGGACTTCAACTCCCGGAATTCCCCAGCCAGCCAAGCTGGGGTATATTTGGCTGCCACCATGCCTGGCTGGGGAATTCTGGGAGTTGAAGTCTACAAGTGGTCTTAAAGTTGCCAGGTTTGGGGACCCCTGCCTTAAAATGACCCCTCCCACCCAACTGAGCGAAAGGGAAGAGCTCTCCTGTTCCATTGGTGCAAGGAACGACCTGCCCGGACTGAGCACCTGCCCCTCTCTTTCCTCTGCCCAGAACGGGGGTGGCCTCCTGTGTGCCGTGGATGACTCCAACGACCACGTGCTCTCCGTCTGGGACTGGCAGAAGGAGCAGAAATTGGCTGACGTGAAGGTAGCCGGTTTGCTCGTCTCCGTTCCTTGCACCACAATCCGGCATGCGTGTTTCATGTCTGACACACTCGCCTTCCTTCCCTCCCAAGTGTTCCAACGAGTCCGTTCTGGCCGCCACCTTCCACCCCACGGAGCCCACCCTCCTCATCACCTGTGGAAAATCCCACATCCACTTCTGGACCCTGGAAGGCGGCAGCCTCAGCAAAAGGCAGGGCATCTTTGAGGTGAGAGCAAGGGGGGAAGAGGGAGGCGGGGGCCGGGAGGGGGACAGCTTGAGGTGGCTTCCCTGCCCTCAGCCCCAAGGACCTCCGGCCGGAGAGCTTACCACTGTCCAGAAACAAGCAGCCTCCTAGCTTTAGTAATTGCAGGGTGGAAGATCTGCTGGAGCACAGAACTCTGGGAAATGGAGGCCCCGATCAGCCCCCCACCCCACCCCTTGGGGGCTTCCCTCTTGCCTTCCGTTTCCCTCCCATCAGAAGTAGGATAAGCAGCTGAGATCTAGGCTTTACACATTTTGTTTCAAACATATTACGTGTAAGTCCCCAACTTACTACAGTTCATTTAGTGACCGTCCGAAGTTACAACAGCACTGAAAAAAGGGTCTTATGATTGTTTTCACACTTAATGGCCATTGCAGCGTCCCCGTGGTCACATGATCAAAATCTAGATGCTTGGCAACTGACTCACATTTATGACGGTCGCAGTGTCCAGGGTCACATGATCCCCTTTTGCGACCTTTGGACAAGCAGAGTCCATGGGGAAGCCAGATTTACTTAACAACTGTGCTACTAATTTAACAACTGCAGTGATTCACTTAACAACGGTCATGTCTGGGCTCAATGGTAGTCATAAGTCGAGGACTAGCCACAATTCAGCCGTGTGTGATTGTGACTGCTTGCTGAGATTTTCTGCAGCCAAGTGTTCTCCACGCACAAAGGCCTGAGGGGGATATTCGGGGAGGGGGAGCTCTGAAGTTTTTCTTTGGGGGCTCATTCCTTTCTCCACCCCCACTTTCTCTGCAGAAACACGAGAAGCCCAAGTATGTGCTGTGCGTGGCCTTTACAGAGAATGGGGACACGGTGACTGGCGACTCGGGGGGCAACCTCTACATCTGGGGCAAAGGTCTGTTGGTCGGAGGGCAAGGTTCCTTCTTACTCCCAAAAGCTATCTGGACGCCCCTGGCCAGGAGTATTGACTATGCATAAACTAGGATTTGTGGGCTTGGTTTATGCAAGCCACAATGTGCGGATTAACCATTAAATCATGCAAACCGGTCTAGGCTGCTGGGTTCATGATCTCCTCAGGCCAAGATGATGGAGACTAGCCCCCTGCCTTAAGCCATATTGGCTTATAGCAGGGGTCTCCAAACTTGGGAACTTTAAGACATGTGGACTTCAACTCCCAGAATTCTGTGCTGGCTGGGGGAATTCTGGGAGTTGAAGTCCACTCCCTTAAAGACCTTAAAGGTCTTAAAGTTCCCAAGGTTGGGGATCCCTGCTATAAAACCAAGGTGCCCTGATTATGGGACAGGAGGGTGGGTGGGCTCTGCCTAAATGCTTGCTGGGGTGTCACTGTTGTCCTTTGTTGGCAGGGGGTAACCGGATCTGCCATGCGGTGCCAGGCGCCCACGAGGGGGGCATCTTCGGCCTCTGTGTGCTGCGGAATGGGACCATCCTCACGGGGGGCGGCCGAGATCGCCGGGTGGTGCTTTGGGGACGGGATTACCAGAAGCTGCAGGAGAACGAGGTGAGAACCGGGGCCAAACAACCGAGATGAAGGACAGCAGGTCAAAACAGCAAGAGACGCTCGGCTTTTAGTCTTAAGAGAAGAGGGGAAAGTGCTCGCTCTCCATAGGAGCCTCTTTCCAAGCCAAAATTGGTTTATGTGGGTCTGTGGTGGTTAACGTGCTCCGGGATGTCCCGAGGGGCTTTGTCTGTCTGTCTGTCGGTCCCTCTGGGTGTTCCTGGAAATAGGGTTTCCTGATTGATGAGGGGGTTGGACTAGAAGACCTCTAAGGTCCCTTCCAACTCTGCTATTCTCTGCAGGTCCCAGATGGCTTCGGGCCAGTACGCACCATTGCCGAAGGGAAGGGCGACTCGCTCTTTGTGGGCACCACACGCAACTCTGTGCTACACGGGTCCTTGTCGACTGGCTTCTCTCTGCTGGTGCAGGTAATGGTCTCTGCTGGGATGGCCTTGGCACCGGGGCTACCCCCATGGAAAGGCCAGGCCCCCGGGGTCCAGCTGATCCCCCCCCTCTCCTACCAGGGACACACCGAAGAGCTTTGGGGCCTGGCCACCCACCCCACCCTGGACCAGTTCCTCACCTGCGGACAGGACAAGCAAGTCCACCTGTGGAGCGTGGCCTCCCACCAGCCTCTATGGAGCAAGGGAACTGAGGTGAGCACGGGGTCTTTTGGGGCAGTGAAGACCACCTCCCAGGCTTCAAAGAGTCTGAACACTTTTCTCTCCTCCAGGATGCGGCTCGCTCGGCTGCCTTCCACCCCAGTGGTTCAGTCCTGGTGGTGGGCACTGTCACGGGCAGGTAATGGGCGCAGGGGCCCCTGGAGGCGGGAGGGTGGAAGATGATTTCTGCAGTGACCTGGCACTCTGCTGCCCCTCTCTCAGAGGCCTCTGGGGTGGCTTGGATGGCTGCCAAAGGAGGAATGGGGAGGGGTCTCAGGGATCTCGGGCAGCTGTTGGCCCCAAACTTTGAGCTCCTTCTCTGTCCTCCTTTAACAAAATCTGCTCATTTTTTAATCTCCTTGCTCTTGAGTGCTTTCTCTGCCTTCCTAATGGGGGAAGATGCAGAGGAGCGGACAGGCAGGCAGGTGGACAGACAGATGGACCAGGGCGCATCTGCACTCCTTGGGGGGTTCTGGCCTGCCATAGCATCTCCCCTCCCACTCCATTCTGCTTTCAACCAGGTGGCTAGTGCTGGACACGGAGACCCGGGATCTGGTGGCCATTCACACGGACGGAGGAGAGCCCATCTCCGTGGTCAGCTTTTCCCCAGGTTAGAAAAGGGGTGGGTGGGTGGGCTACACACAGGCAGGGGTACAAGAACTTGCAAACGCCAGGTGTGGCATCGGGTGGGGCTTTGCAAAAGGGGAGGCAGTCCGGGGCCCTCCATGTCCTTCAGTAAAAAGGACACAAAAGACACGAATTTGAAGGTGATTTCTTGGGGTCTGAGCCCTAGATGCTGCAGGGGGATTTTGAGAGATGGGGGTTAGAAATAGGAAATAGAAAATGGATGAATAAATGAATGAAATACCCCAGATTTTCTCTGCCCTGCTGCCTTCTCTCTGCTGATTCCCCCCCCCCCCCTTTTCTTTTTTTCCAGACGGGAAGTACCTGGCTCTGGGGTCCCACGATAACTTTGTCTACATCTACCTGGTTTCCGAGGGTGGCAGGAAATATGGCCGGGTTGGCAAATGCTCGGTGAGTGGAGGCTGCCGGGGAGAGAGGCCTTTCTGAGTGGGGTCTTCAGGGAGGCACCAGGGTGGGCTAGGGCTCCTTTGAACAGAGTTCCCAGGGCTCAGCTGGATAGCCCAGGACTGCCAGCCTCTCCTGCAGACTCTCTGATGCTCACGAAGCGGCTGCGAGTTCCAGATTCTCCTGAAAGTCCAAAAGAAAAGAAGGGCGCTGAGGTGAGAATATGCTGCCGGTCGGCCTTTCTAAAAACCGACTGTGTGTCTTTCTTGCCTCAGGGACACTCCAGCTTCATCACCCATCTTGACTGGGCCTTTGACAGCAGCTGCTTGGTCACCAATTCGGGGGATTATGAGATTCTGTATTGTGAGTGTTCTGAGGGCTTAACGTTCATCCCACTTCATTTATCTATCAGCTTTGGAAACCGCCCATCGCCCCCACAGAGGGACCTGTCTTCCCTGCCGTGTCCTTGGCTGGGGATGGGGTGCTTCCCCGCCTTCAGTTTGAGTCAGTCGGAAGAGGAGGGTGGCCTTTGTCTCTTTCCTGGCCCAACGCCAGAGGAAGAGACTTGGAGGGGACCCTGGAGGTCTTCTAGACTGGATGCTGACCTGGCACTCCAAGGATGCCCACCCCAAGAACAGTCCTAGCCAGATTGTCCGTTCTGCTTTTGTTGGCTTTAATGAACGGAAGGGCTCTCGTGTCAGAGCTTGCATGGAGCCCCTCCCTTAGTGGCCCCTTCCTGCCCACCTGAGCCAACTGGCACCAGCCTCTGGGCACCACCCACTCGGGGATCTCCGTGGCTGTCTCACAACCGGTGACAGCCAAGAGTCCGTCAGCCCGGGGGAAATCCCTGGCTGAAAACTCCAGGCTCTCCTCTTCTTGGAGGTGCCACTGTCCCTTAGGGCAGGGGTCTCCGCCCTGGGCAACATTTCAGCTTGTGGACTTCAACTCCCAGGATTCCTCAGCCAACATAGAACCCTGCCTTAGGGCACATGCAGCTCTCTGAACCCGCCTTCCTTATTGCTGCTGCCTTCCTTCCCATCCCAGGGGACCCCTCCACCTGCCGGCAAATCACCAGCGCCGAGGCTGTGCGCAACCAGGAGTGGGCTACCGCCACCTGCGTACTAGGCTTCGGGGTGTTTGGTGAGTGCAGAGGGGCATGTGTGGGTGCCAGGAGGATTCTGTGCCTGGGCCAGCAGGGGGCAGCACAGGCCTAACTATACTGTTGCAACACTGGGATCCTCTCCACCTCCAGCACCTCTTGGGGGGGGGGGTGTTCTTTTAAGGAATTTGAACATCAGGAATTCAGGCTCTTGCTGACCGTTTCTCCTGCCCCTCTAGGGATCTGGCCAGAGGGGGCAGATGGCACCGACATCAACGCTGTGTGCCGCTCCCACGAGGGGAAGCTCCTGGCGTCGGCTGATGATTTTGGCAAAGTGCACTTGTTCTCCTACCCCTGTTGCCAGCCGCGGGTAAGCAGCTATGGCAGGACCCTCTCGGACCTTTGCCGGTGCCTCTTCTTCCTCCTCGCTCTTGGCCTGGTGCGCCAGGTGTGGGGCAGAGGGTCACCCAGAAGCCTAAACGTTGCCTCTCCAAAAGTATAAAACCATGATATGGCTTTTGGGGTGGGGGGGGATCCACTGGCACAGCAGAACCACCCTGAGACTCAGTGGTTTCCCTCGGGGGGAGGAGGGCCCAGTTCAGTGTGGTGGTTCAGGTGCTGGCCTAGGAACCAGGAGGTGGTGAGTTCTAGTTCTGTCTTAGCCATGAAAGGCAGCTGGGTGGGCTGTCACCAGCCGAGGGTGAATTCTAGTCCCACCCCAGGTATGAAAGCCGTCTGGGTGGCTTTGGGCCAAACACCAGGAGGCTGGGAGTTCAGGCCCCACTTTAGGCACAAAAGCCAGTCCCTCTCTCTCAGCCCAATCCACCGCACAGGGTGGTTGTTGGGAAGAGATGATGAGTTACTTATACATCAAGAGTTTTCATCCGATGCATCAGACAGAACCGTCCGGTATTCTCTGGGATTTGAAACCCTTCTCAGCCAACCGGGGAGGAGGACCCAACACACACACACACACACACACACACACACACACACACACCCGAGAGAAGGGCAGAGTTTATGCACTTTGGAGACCAGGCTGCGCTGTCAGGACCTCAATCCAGGGGGTGGGTGGGTGGCACAAGGCTGCCCGGCTGCCTCTTTTCTGCAGAGGCTGGCAAAGCAAAGCTTGACCAGCCAGCGAGCAGCCCCTTCCCCTCTGACCCCCCCTCTCTTTCCCCAGGCCCCCAGCCACACTTACAGCGGCCACAGCAGCCACGTCACCAACATCGCCTTCCTCCACGATGACAGCCTGCTGCTTTCCACCGGTGGGGTGGACACCAGTGTCCTCCAGTGGCGCCTCCTGTAGGGAGGGAGCGGGGAGGCGGTTAGCGGAGCTGCCTCGGTGGTGGGGCTTGGGGGGCAGGAGGTGCAAAGGCGGGAGACGGGTGGGGTGGGGGTTGCATCCTGTTAAACGCTTTGGGGAGGGTTTAATGCTCAGGGGAAGGGGAGGGGGGGCTAGTGGCTGAGAGGGAAAGAGGCACTTAAAGAGACTGCAGGCGGCTATATTTACAGAAATCCCTATATGGATAATGATAATATATATCTAGATCGATCTCTGTATATCTATATTTAAAGGCAGAAGGTTGCACAGGCTGAGAATGTGAGGGAGTTGAGGAAGAGTGGAGGGGGAGGGGCACAATTACACCCCCCCTCCCCCCCCAGACAGGGCAGAGCTTGATGCTGTCTTGGCCTCGGGTTCAAGAGACCCGGGTGGGAACAGCTGAAGCCCTCCGGTTTCTTTCCGACTCCTCGGATGCTTTGGGGCACGTTTGCACTATGAATGTGGGCCAGTTGGGTTCCTGGGCTCCTTGTTGTAATTCGGTTTGTTTTCCCTGCAATTGGGAAAAGGGGGTGGCCACAGCCCTGAGGGTCTCAGAGGGGAGGCCAGTTTATGGGCAGCCTGTCCTGCCCCAGAGACTGCCCTTCCACACCTTCCCTGGGCGGGGAGATGGAAGGCAGGGGCAGGATCCTGGACTTGCTCACCCCTTTGGACCCGGTGCCTCCTCCCAGCTGCTCGGTCAGAATCCTTGGAGGGTGAGCCAAAGAGAGACGGGGTCTCCCCCCACCCTGGCCTCCTCCCAGGGAGAGGAGAAAAATCATGCTGCGTGACGAGATGGAAGCCCTGAGATGTTTTCTGGGACGGGGTCTCCAACCATGACAACTTGAAGACTTGTGGACTCCCAGAATTCCTGCAGAGCTGCTCCACAAGTCTTAAAATTGTCAAGATTGGAGACCCCCGTCCTGGGATTAGCTTTGCCCCCACTGTTGATCTGCTATTGGGGGGGTGGGGGGAGGGAAGCAATCCAGGAGCAGAGACAGCAAGGCCCAGCCTCAACTTCTCTTGCATCCTCAGGCTACCCAAATCACTCTTTTTGTGATGGCAGCATTGTGAACGCGCACACACACACACACACACACACACACACAGCCTGGTGACTGCCCCGTGTGCTCTTCAATTTCTGCCTCAGCAAAGGGGCTTGGTCAGACAAGGAGCCCCTCCTGGCCTTCCCCTCCTCTCCCCTCCCCTTCCTTCAGCCTGCCTCCCACTCTCGAATCCCCCACCCCCTTGGCCAGGCCACTCCAGCCCCCCCAATCCAAGGGAACATAGGAGGAGTCCTCAGTTTACAACAATTTGTTCAGTGAGCGTTCAAACTTATACCACCACTGAAAAAAGTGACACACGACCAGTTTTCACACTTACGACCATTGCAGCCTCCCCCTGGTCACGTGAACAAAATTCAGGCACTTGGCAACTGATTCCTATTTATGACAGCCACGTGATCCCCTTTTGGGACCTTCTGACGAGCAAAGTCCATGGGAAACTAGATTCACTTACTAACCATGTGACTGACTTAACAATTGCAGTGGTTCACTTAGCAACCATGATGAGAACGGTCGTAAAATTGGGCAAAACTCACTTAATAACTGTCTCACTCAGTAACAGAAATTCTGGGCTCAAATGTGGTCGTATGCCAAGGACCCCCTGTCATTTCCATGCTGGTGGATGGAGAGAGCAGGAGGGGCTCCGAGGCCTTCAGGGGTCTTGCTCCAATCTCTCCTCCCTGGCCTCCAAGAATTCCCGCCCGGCTTGAAAGGCCCCTGAGCAAGGATCCGCCCTTCCCACCTGGCCAATTCCTGCTTCCCGGGGACCAGCCTTCCTTTATCTCACCTGAGGTGCCTGGGGATCCGGAGGCCTGATGAGGAGGAAGGCAGGGCTGGGAGCCGAAGGGGGACCAAAGACCCTTCCCCTTGGGCGTGCACGGCTGGGGGGGCTCCCTTTCAAAAATGGGGAGCGCACATGGTCTGTATGGAGAAGCCAAGAGCATTCAGGGCTGTGGGAAAAGCTGAGGTGGTGGGTCAGCAGAGTCACAGTTTCAGCCCAGGGTGAGGGTCTTCTGGGCATCCTCCTGGTTTGGGCTACGTGGCTGAGGGGACGTGGAGGCCAGTGGCTGCATCTGTTGTGGGGCGGGGGGGATTTAGAGTGACCACAGCATGACTGTCTTCTGTATTTTCCAAAGAAAAAGTACTGGGGGAGGGGATGCTAGGAATTGTTTAATAAGAATACAATCCAATAAAAAGCGGTAGAAGAAAAGCAGGTTGCCTCAGGTGCATAAATGTCATTGTCAGGGGCAACTTTTGAACCTTAAGCAAACTTGACAGGCACACAAAGGCTCATCTCGGCTCCTCCTGACCGAAGGTTGCAATCAGACATCTGGGCAGGCCAGTCTCTGAAGGCGGCTCTCCGCCCACTGCCAGGCCTGAAGAGGAACGGGGACAGATGGGCAGCCTGTGCCAACGACGTGCCCTGCTCCGTGTTGCTGCCTTGGCGGGATTAATGCCTCTGCTTTGCTGCCACTCAAGAGGATGGGGTGTGTGTGTGTGGACTAGATCAGTGGTGGTCCACGAGAAGATTTTGGTGGTCCACAGAAAAATTATTTGCATTTTTTATATTGCACTAAATCAGGGGTTTCTCAAACTACGGTCCCTGGGCCAGATACGTGCAATGAACGTTTGTGCTGCTGCAGAGAGTCTTTTTGTGCGGGTCAGAGGGGGGCAGAAATTCCTTCTTGGGGTCTGCTTCAACCTCCTGGTGCGGGGCTTTGGGCAAAGGCTGCAGAGAAGTGCCACTGGTGGCAAAGAGCCGGAGGGCCTCGTTCCAGTGGGACTGCCTCATGGCCTGGAACTGGCTGCCATCTCAGCCCACTGAGACTCCAGGCGCTGGTAGCTGGCCTTGCACTTCCCCAGGTCTTCCCTCTGCTTGGAAAGCCTATGTTCCTAGTCCTGAGTGAGGTGCTTCTGCTGAGCCTCCTTCTTGATCAGATCCAATTTGAACTGAGCTGCTTTGCCAACTCTTTCTCGTGGTGGCTGCTTAGCTCCAGCAACTGCTTCCTGTTGGGGCCCTAAGGAGCCTGGGTGGGGAGGAGTGGTTGGGAGGGGAGGGGTGAGTAGAGGCCTGCGAGGCACCCCTTGACGTGAGTGACATTGAGTTGGCCATGCCCACCCAGTCACATGACCACCTAGCCATGCCCACCCAGCCGGTCAGTAGGCAGATCATATTAGTGGTCCGTGGGATTTAAAATTATGAATATAGTGGTCCCCGAGGTCCGAAAGGTTAGGGACCCCTGGACTAGATGATCTCCAAGGTCCCTTCCACTATTTTATTATTTGAAATGGGTAAGATGACATTTCAGAGGCCCCAGATGGAAAGAGAGGGAAGGTTTTAGAAATTCATGTGCCAAATGCCAGTGCCTGATAGGTGGAACATTCCACAGATGGTATGCCGGTGGGAGAATTCTGGGAATTGAAGTCTGCACATCTTCAAGTTCATTACCATGCTGGCTGAAGAATTCTGGGAGTTGAAGTCTGCTGTCCTAAATCCGTGCTCCCTCCAATAGACTAACATGCCGCACTAAAACTGCCTGGCAGGGGCATGCGCTCCGGTTGGCAATTCGTGCCAATGCCATGACTGTCCTGCTCACTCAGGGGTGTCCTTTCTGCTAGTTTCTTATTAAAAGGGGAAACTCGGAGGAGAGACAAAGGTCGCTGCCGAAATCAGCTGCAGGAAACTGGATCTCACCCAAACACTGGATCCAGTTCTTTCCAACCTACTGCGAGCTGTAGCAGGCAGGGAAGGACTTGATGGAAGCCCCTCCAGCTCTTTGGCGGGGTGGGGGAAATGTCCAGCTGTAGCCTAGAATTACCCATGCCCATAACTGGCACCACGGAAGTGCCCTCTGGGTTTGCTGGGTGCTAAGCAGCTTGGGGGGGGGGGAGAAAGTTTTGAAAAGTGTGTACTGGAGAGGGAAGGCTGCCTCTTCCCTCCCAGGTGGCCGCTGGTGTGTGTTTTCTCAAGCAACTGTGATGTAGAACCAGCTGACTGATTTAATCGCCATTCAAAATAAGTAAAGTAGAGCAAATTTGTCTTCAGCTCCCCTCCTGGTGATGCAATTGCAGAGGACGGACCGGCTGGAAAAGGGCAGCGTGTTCTGAAGTGAGTCAACCGGCGTTTGGCTTCAAACCCTGTAGAAGAGACAGGTGTTGGGTTCCTTGGAAAGCTGCTTTTAAGCGTAACTCCAGGCTCAGCTTTGGTTGCAGGGGGTCTTAAGCAGGGGTCTCCAACCCCCCCCCACTTTAGACTTGTGGACTTCACCTCCCAGAATTGAAGCCCACACGCCTTAGAAGTTGCCGAGATGGGAAAACACTGCAGTAAGGCAAAACCACATTTGTCTGTCTGGCTTTTCTCCCTGCTGACATTTCAACTTTCCTAGAACTGCGGCAGAAGGAAGAATGTCCACACCTTTTTCCCTCTTTACCTGGACCCAAAAGGCAGCTCGGCTTCCTCTCCCGCTCATCCTTTTAGAGTCACAACCCTGGGCTTCTTCAGAGAAAAGCAGGCAGGTGGATTTGCTCCTTCAGGCAAAGGTGGGGCTGCAGGCTTATCTTGGCCTTCTTGCTTGGAAGTTCATTGACCCCTGATCCGGTGGCCCTTCAGAGTTTATGGGGGCCCTTGGCGGAGTTATAGACAACTTTACTGGGGCCGAAGCTCAGCAGGAGAAGACCTGCGCTGCAGCTCTGATGTTTCCACCAACTCCTGGGTGAAGATTTCAAGTGACGGAGGAAAACCATTATTTCCCCTCTGACTGAGATCTTGCAGAGCTGTTTCCAGCCAGAAATGTACCTACCTGTCCTTAATTCAGGTCTGCCTTTCCCCGGCTTCCAGGTATTTTGACTACAGCTCCCATCATCCCCAGGCAGCCTTGCCCAGCAGCATGGTAGCGGCACTGGATGGGAGGGTTGACACCCCAAAGATGGGAGACCAGATTCCCATCGCCTCTGCTGGTTCTGTCATCGGCAGACACAATGATCCCCTCTTTGTGTCTCTGGAGATTCTCAATCCTCCAGGCCCTGGTTGCCCCAAAGGTCTTTTCCAAAAGACAACTGGACCTTCATGGTTCTTTTTTTCCTGGAAAACATTTCCCTTCTCATCCAAGAAGATTCTTCAGTTCTGAAGAGCCACCTAATGATGAAGAAGCTTCTTGGATGAGAGGGAAACGTTTTCAAAGGAAAAAAAGGAGAAAAGTCCAGTTGCCTTTTGGAAAAGACCTTTTGGGTATCCCGTCTTTGAAAATCAGAGTTTGGGGGGAAAGTACAGTCTGCATTTCCCGCAAGGGGGGATGGGCACTTGGCACCTTTGGGTATGAAATGGGTCCAATCCAGGAAACTGCCCTGCCTGCGTCTCTGGCTCGCTCTTCCCATCCCGAAGGAGCTTCGCTATGGGGTAATGGATCAGAGGGGTCTGTGACTGATTGCCTCCTGCACCCCCAAATTAGAGAGCTCTCAAAGAGTCCTGGCATAAAGGCTCCAGGGCCGTTTTGATGCTTGAGGACAGAAGAGGCTCTGCTATTTAGGAAACCAGAACGGCTCAGGGGCCTCCAATAGGGGAGTCAAAGAGCCACAGGGATGGGGCCCCCTATCCATGGGACTTAATCTCCAAAGAGGCAGGGTCTCCCACTCACCCACCCCAAAAACTTTGCCTTAATTCCTGGGAAGACAGGACCTTCCCACCAGGGACCACCTGCTTGGAAGGAGCCCAGCCCCCCCCCCCCGGGGCCAGCTTAGCCCTACTACCTGCAGCCTCTGCTGGGCAGAGGGCCCCAGTCTCCTTCTCTTCCCCCCCCCCCAAAGAGTACCCAGTTTTCTTTGCTGCTGTTGAAGGTTTCAGCAGGGTGCCAAATCTGCTCTCAGGTTCCTCTGGGACCTTTGCACGCTGCTGTCCTGCTCTCTGGTTTTTGCCATCCTCTGACTTATTAATGAGCAGCTGCTGAAGGCAGCCTCCTGAGCTGAGCTGGCCCGGGTCCTGCGGCTGGGCTGATCTCATGTCGCGCTTGCCTGAAGACGCCTCCAAAGGAAAACAAAGGCCGGCCCCAAACCCCGGCTTAGCCTTGGCTGCCAGGACAATCCTTGGCTGGAGCAGAGCCATGCTGGGAAGGGTTTGGGGTGGGACCGCTTGCCTTTGGCCCCAGGTGAGTGGGAGGGCTTGAAGCTGCTCTCTGGGTATGCTCAGAGTTCCTCACTCCTCCTCCTCCAAAGAAGGACCTCAACTGTACGTGGCATTCTTGATCCACGGTTGCTGGGTCCCAAGGTCTCGAGAAGAATCCCTCTGGGAGATCGACTGGGCTTCAGCAGTCATGGCTGTTACGCTTCAGAGGCTCCTTGAGCAATCAGCCTGCCTCCACCTGAAGGCCTCTTGCAGAATTCTGCAACTGCACCCCAAAGCAGAATCGGGCCTCAGGTGTGTTCCCACCTGAGAGGCTCATGGCAAGTATTCCTAGCCTGGTTGATAAAGACGGGCTTTACTGGCCAACTCAAGAAGAAAACTGGAATCTGGTCTCACTTCTGGGAATCTCCCCTCATTCAGCTCCTTTTGGATCAGAGGCCAGGAAAGCCTTAGGATTCCCCCGGAACAAGCGAACGGCCTGAAGCACAAAGCTCACCAGGCCATCTCTGGTGGACCTTGTCTGTTGTAGGCCCCCAACTCTGTGGCTGCTCCCGATTTGTGTATTGTGCAAGTGAAAAACTTGGGATCCTCTTACAAGCTGTGGCTGAAGGACCCCCAAGCGCATTGCGGCAAGACAGCCACCCTCAGAAACGGGCTAAGGAAACCTGGGCTGAAACTTTTCTCACAAGTTCTTAAGGAGGTTCTTAAAATGGGGGCGGGCAGGAGGCCTTCCTTTATATGGATGGGGAGCCAAACTCTGAAATACAAATGAAGTCTGGGATATAAAGGCAGAAGATGTGTGTGTGTGTGTGCGTACTTAAGGCAGGAGAAAGGTGTGCTTGCTTGTCTTGTTGATCTCTCCTTGGGATTTTCATTCGGCTGCCCTTCGAGGGCTTAGCAGGCTGAATCACAGGAGCATCTTTAAATAGGCACAGGTAAGTCTTCCAGGCCACTCTGCTATTAAAATATTACAGATTATCTCCTGCTTCGCCACCTGGCCCCTTTGCCTTTCCGGGCCCTGCTCCTCTGCCTGCTGTGAGTCAGGGCCTTTTTTAGGCCTGCAACATGGGGGCCCTTGTGAGTCTCTTGGGGGTTCAGGGGCCAAGGGGGGAGGGTCTCCATCACCCAGCCAGAGGAAGGAGAGAGAGGGGAACTGGGGCAGGGCGCTGGAAAGGAAGGCGGACTTATTTCGGGAAGCGGCAGGAACTGGCTCCTCAAGGAAAGAGGCCCTTCCTGCCCTCTGCTGACGGGGGGGGGGGAGGAAGGGGGCTGAGCTGTCCAAGAGTCTGCAGGCAGCCGGACCACCCTTCCTGCAAAACGCCAGGCTGACCCTCCTGGCCTTTTCCATCATGCTTCTCTTGGCGGCCACAGCACTCTGGTTTGGTGGCTCCTGCAGAGGGGGAGGAAGGAGCCCCCGCAGGCTCACCAGTCAGCTGCTCTCTCCGTGGGCTTGCTCATTAGCCAGGAGCCCCCCAAGGACAAGCAAGGGAAGATGTGAATGGCTTCCCAGGAAAGCAGCTGCTTTCCAGGCATTGGAAAGGTGGTGGAGGGCTGAGCCCCTAAAGCCTGGCTGGCACCCTCCTCTGCGCCCACCGCCGCCACAAGGTGGAGCCACGGCCCCTCACCCCAAGGGCCAGAAAGGCAATAGGGTCTCTTTGTTCTCTGGGGTGGAGCTCCCAGGTGAGGGTCTCTTCTCACCTGAATCCTTTATGCCAACGAGGCAAACATTGGAGGGGGTCACTCCGGCTCTTCCCGACGCTCGGAAGCCCCTTTTGCCCTCCTCTGCCCCGTCCCCAGAGGGTCGCTGGCGGGGCTGAGCAGGGAGGGAGCAGAGCCTTGCCGGGCTCCCAAGATCGTCGGGACCCGAAGGCTGCCTGAGCGAGGAGGAGCTGCGAGGAGGGTCCCCTTCAGCTCCGCTGCCAACCCAAGTGGACCTTTAACCCCTGGATTAACTCCCCACTCCCGCACCTCGGAGCCCCTCCGCACCCCGCTTCCTCCTCCTCCTCCTCCTCCCCCCGCAGCCCCTACGCGGTGAACCGCCAGGCGGGAGAGGAGCCGGCAGCGAGCGGGTTAAACGGCTCCCCGCCCCGAGAGGCTGGTCCGGGGAAGGCGCCGCGCCGAGAAAGTCTCCGAGCACTCACTCCGGGCTGAGCCGGGCGGCGAGCGGAGGTCCCGATGGAAGCCGGGCAAGATCCCCCGCCGGCGGCGTGAGCCTGAGCTCCCCTTCGGAGCGCCGCCGCCCGGGAGAAGCCCCTCGACCCCGCCGGTGGAGGAGGCGGCGGCAGCGGCGACCTTCCCGGGAAAGTCTCAACCGTGAGCATCCACTGCCCGCGACACGGCCGGGATGGGAGGGGGGGTCCGTTGCTTGGCGGAGGAGGGGGCCAAGAGGGCGCTTCCCCTGAGTAAAGGGAAGCCCTTCCAGGTGGCTTTGTGGGAGCCGAGCACATCAGTGCCAAGAGAGACTAAAAAGAATCTCTGAGCATGTACCAAGTGCTTTTCCTTCACCACTTGAAAGTTGCCAGGGGTTTGGAGATCAAGGCATGGAGGGGGGCTTCCCCGCCCACTCTTGATCTTACTCTCACAACAGTTCTGTGATGTGGGGGTGGCGGTTGCCCCAGGGATCCAGTAAATCCCGTGCCGGGGGGGGGAGGCGGGCTTGGGAGGGCACATTCCCCTCCTCCAAAGGCATTTACGGGCTTCCTGGATCCTGCCTGAATAAATGCGGAGGGGGTCCCAGCCTGCCAGGCAACGTTTTGCCCTCTGCCCAGGTAACAACTCCAGCTTGGCTGTTTGCTTGCTTGGCACGGAGGAAAGACACTCTGCATATTCCCAGAGGCTGGCTGCAAAAGATTCCCAATGCACTAGCACTCTTTTTCAGGAACTGTTGGGGGGGGGGGAGATTGGCAAAGATGGGGGGCACACAAAACCTCCCTAGGCAGAGAGAAGAGCCTCCTAGTTTATATTGCTCAAGAGTCTCCAACTTTATCAACTTTAAGACTTGTGGGCTTCAACTCCCAGAATTCCCCACCAGCACAGCTGGATGGGGAGTTCTGGGAGTTGAAGTCCTCAGGTCTTAAAGTTGCAAAAGTTGGGAACCAGTAGTGGGTTTCAAATCCCGGCGCTACAGGTTTGCTATTGGTAGTGCACAGGCGCGCTCGCTCACTTCATGAGCACCCGGTGCTTCTGTGCATGTACAGAGCGTTTATGACATGGGGAGTGTGTGGAGCCTCCCACCGCCACCACTACCAGTTCGCGCAAACAGGAGTAACTGTTGGGAACCCCAGCTAGCTGATCCGCACCAGGCAGGAAAGAAGCGGCAACTGGCCAAGGGCAGTTTTTGTGTGGCACAAGAGGAAGCCTTCGACAGCCCAGGCTCTCTGCTGGGTCTTTGGGGAGCCTGGCTAGCCGGAGCCCCCAGCCCTCTTTGAGAACCCCACAAGAGAAGGGCACGAGAGAGATGCCCCGCTTGGGAGAGAGGGAGTTCAGTTCCCTTTGACTTTGGATTCCCTTAACTTCTGAGGTTAGTGGGACCACCAAGGCGGAAGCTGGATCCAGCCCCCATCCTGGTTCTTGGTCCCCCTCCAGCACCCAAAATGACTGGCCCATGGGGCTCCGGCAGGCCAAACCATCCGCTCCAGCTCGCGCACCTGACTGGAACCGGAAGCCTGCCTGGACCCCCAACCCCAATCAGGAAGCTCCCTCCCAGGTCAGGAAATTTGGGGGGGGGTGTTTCCAGACAAGGAGATGAGGCACAAGACAGGCAACCCCCAAGTGGCCAGCTTTCCCTTGTGGCTCTTGCCCCCCACGCTGGCTGTGGGTCAACGGAGACTTCCACCCAGTCTTCCCATGTCATCCTGGAGAAAATGCAGGGAGGGGAAACGGGATATTTCCAGCAGAAGGAGCAGGAAGGCAGCCCCCCCTCCTCCTCTGCCCCTCCTGAATCTATTTCTATTTTCATCTTTACTGACTTGCTGCGCGGATAACAAAATTGTGCTGATAACCTCAACAAATAATGGAGTTTCTGGCGATAATGAAATCAGTCTAAATGCAATTTTGAAATCACAGGGCACATGGCGGGAGGGAGCCGAGCAGCCGTTTCTTCCTGCCTGGTTCCAGCCGTGCCGCCTGCCCTGCCATATGCCTTACGGGGATGGACACCTGGACCACTTTCTACTTCTCTTCCAACCTGGCCTTGGGGCGAAGGTGACGGGGGTGGGGGTGGGTAGCCTTGCTGGCCCTTTCTTCGCTTTTAATGCCACCAGCTGGGGTGGAGTGGCCCTTGTGTCAGAGCCTTTTCTGGAGTGGATCCCTGTCTGTGAAGTTCCTTTACGACGGGTCTCCAAGGTTGGCCAGTTTAAGACTTGTGGACTTCAACTCCCAGAATTCCCCAGCCAGGACATGCTGGCTAGGGGATTCTGGGAGTAGAAGTCCTTAAGTCTTAAAGTGGCCAAATTTGGTGACTCTTCCTTTTGCCTCTCTTTGTGGGCCTTCTGTAGTCTTCATTCCAAGCAGCGTTTGGGTTTTATTGTCTTTCTAGGAAAGATTTTACCTGTTAGCGCTACCTTACTGATGTTTTATTTACTTGAACTTACTTACCCATTTCATATTGTGTTTATACTTGACCTTTCCAAAATATGATATAACCTGCTGGATGAGGCTTTTATTTGGAGAAACAGGCTAGGCAAGGATTTAATGCTAATAATCCTTTTTGATAGTAATAATAAGAGCAGTTAGGGGATCTAGCAGGAGACGCCGAGGCTTCCAAAACATAGTAGAGACACAACTGGAAGGGCTACATAATCGTTTTAGCTGCAAAGGGCAGATTAGCTGTCCGAATGACCCGGGTGCAGGATTAAAACTCTCCTCGCCCCAATGGTGGCTATTTGTGTGTTTCTCTGATTGATCTCCTGGCGTGGCTCCAGGGCTCGACATCTCTCCTCCCAGTGCCGTCCCAGCAAGATCCCCAGGAAGGGGTTGACTTGTGGTTTCCAGACTGCTTGTATTTTAGCTGAAATCAATGAAAACTCCATGAAGCCGGCAATGGCTGGAGCGCATGCCTGGACTCTCAGTGATCACACAACACAGTTAACTTGAGGGATCTAATGCAGGACTAGCACTGATGAGGTTGCCTAGTTGGGTCATGAAACGCCTGCAAGAAAAGTACCACGTTCAGAGAGCACCAAGGACCCTTCATTTCAACCCTGAGCTACAAATATTCTGCTTTATGGTTACTGTATGGTTACTGTATTAGCTCACTTGCTGGACATGCCTTGTAAGCGAATCATGGACTAACTGGCTCAGAGACTTCAGCAGCCACACACAAACATCTAACTGTGGTTAAGACTGAGGAAGCCCAGTGTTTTGCACAAAGTCACTCAGCTTGAACAGATGCGGGTAAACCTGTGGTGTGAATGTTTGCTGAAGGACCCATCCAGGTCTGGAGAAGGCTGGCCCACAGACCTCAAGCACAGGCCTGGGGACAATGGGTACGTGCCCACTTCAAGGCCTTGGTTCAGCTAAAGGAGGAACGGTGCTCAGTGGCTGAATGTCTGCCTCGGTTCCCCTGCATGTAGTAGTGAGACCTGTAGCAACGCTTGGCCACCTTCGTGTACTCAGATGGTCTGAATCTCTAAAGATAATCTTATTTGAGTTGGCAAAGTTCAACAAAACTATTCTGCAGAGAGCCAGAGATTCAAACAGGTTCATCTTAAATCATCGCTCCCTCCCCGATGGAAGAGGAAGGCTGCCCACTCTGCCGTAGCCTGAAAGGCTAAAACTCCCGCCTCGGAGCCAGCTGAGCAGCCAGGAGCAATTAGCCCATCGATTAACGAAGGCAGTTCATCGAGCCCTCCCCTCCCCCGGGCGCCACAAGAGGAGCACCAGCCAGCCTGGGCGCATGGTCAAGCTCGGGCCTGCAGAAACGCCCAGACGTGGTTATTTAGCCAGACCGTAGATTAGCCAGGAGCTGCTCGTCAGACCCACCCAAACACCTCCAGGGATGAAAAGCCCTGACACAGGGAACTGGCGCCTTGCCAGGGATTGTGGGGTCTGGGGAACGGAGAGCAGCCTCCTCCTCTGCCTGCTTCCCTGCTCCCTCCTCTGCCCGTCTGTGTCTTGGCCCAGCGCGGCTCTGAGTTTCTCCGCTCAAAAGGCACCAATAAAACCGATTCGGAACTGGCTGTCCAGATTTGTACAAATGTGAACTCGCTCTGTGCCTAATTTTGAAACTGAAAATTTGTTTTCTTCCCTTTCCCAAGAGCCTCTTAAGAGCTGCCTAAGAAAAGGAACTCTACCTTCTGTAAGATTTTTTAATGCATTTCTGCATTTCCATCCACTTATTACAAACACCAAACATTTTCTTCCACCTGGACGGAGGAGAAAAATAGTCTTGAACATAGGCCAGCCTCTGAGGAAAGACTCCCCAGCTGCAGTTGGTGAGATGGCCAATCATCCTCATCTCTCTGATGAAGCAGCAGCAAAGCCCCACAGCACAACTTTCCCAGTCCCCCAAATCCTGGGCACACTGCTGAGATCCCACGGGAGCATTTGGGTTCTTTTGTCTGCTTCAGAAACACCTGCATTTCTGGGATATAAATAGAAAGAAGCCAGAATAATCGAACTGGGGGCCGAGCACTGACTGGCAGGTGGAGGGCAGAGAGAGGCACCTGGGGGGCTAGAGGGGAGGGGGCACTCCCCAGCCCTTCCAGCTTTGCAAAGTGGCGTCCATGAGCTTAGGGGGTCTCTCTCCCCCAAAGGAGAGCCATCCCTCTCTCCATGTCCAGAGATAAAGCACTTCATGTATTCAATGCACAGAGGCCACCGCCATCCAGATGTGCTCTCCTCTATAACAGCGTAAGCGTTGGAAGGGGCCGAACTAGTCCAACTCCCTGCTCAACTATGCCATTCCTGACAAATGGCCATCCAGGCTCTTCTTGAAAGCCGCCAGTGATGGAGCACCCACAATTTGCAGAGGCAAGCCCTTCCACTGCTAACAGAGTTGGAAGGGACTTTGGAGGTCTTCTAGTCCAACCCCCTGCTCAAGCAGGAGGCCCTAGATCATTTCAGACAAACGGCTGTCCAATCTCTTCTTCAAAACCTCCACGACCTCTGGAGGGAAGCTGTTCCGTTGGTGAATTGTCTTTGCTATTAGGAAATTTCTCTTTAGTTCTAGGTTGCTTCTCTCCTTGAAAAGTTTCCATCCTTTGCTTCTTCTCTTGCCTTCCGGCGCTTTGGAGAACAGGTTGCCCCCCTACCCCGCCTCTTCTTTGGGGAAGCCCCTCAGATATTGGAAGAGTCTCCCCTGGTCCTTCTTTTCACTAGGCTGGCCATACCCAGTTCCTGCAACCGTTCTTCATCTGTTTTAGCCTCCAGTCCCCAGTCATCTTGGCTGCTCTTCTCTGCACTTCTTCTAGAGCCTCAAGATCTCTACACGCAGGTTCTCCCTTCTCCTCCGCCAGTGTTTTCCACTCACTTCCCACCCCCCCTAAAATGTCCACTGGTTGGAAGAAACTGTCTGGGAGGAACCCCGCATGTTTAAGAGGGCAGAAAATGCTCAGGATTACCAAGTGGGCGCCTAGGAACAGAGGAAGCCCCTGGCTTATTTCTGCCACTCAGGATCTGAGGTGGCTTTCTCAGTCCAGTTTCTCTTCCTGCTTCCATGCAGACCCACCGGTCTCAGACGTGGAGACGGAAAGAGAGGAAAATCTCCAATGGGAAGGAATTCATAAAATCCAAATTGCATTTTTACAAGACACTTAGCTTGAAGGTTTTTTTTTTCCTTGTTGAATTTGCAAAAGACATTGAACCACAGAGTAAACAGAGGGTTCGTGGGTGTTGAGCCTCCTTGGAGAAGCTGAGCAATTAAGGAAGCGGCTGGGTTATCAGGTGAAGTGTGTTACGCAACCACGGCAGCCTTTGTGTCCCTCCAGAGAAGCCACCAGGCATTCAAGAAAAGCACGCTGCTTCTTTCTGGGCATACACGGGGCTCCAACCTTGGCAACTTTAAGACTTGTGGACTTCAACTCCCAGAATTCCCCACCAGTCAGCTCTGGAATTCTGGGAGTTGAAGTCCACAAGTCTTAAAAGTTGCCAAGTTGGAAAACCCTGATTTAAATATTCTGCAGAATTGAGGACATTCTCCGTCCGTCCTCTTCCTCTCTCGTATGGCCACTACAAGGTCTCCCATAGTCACATCTGCCTTCTAGCCAACACTGTAAGTCTTCCATCGTTCTGAGCTGGCTGCCTTTTCTCGAGCGAGATCATCTTTTGTATTCTCATTTCCTAGCTTGAATTTCTGCCCTGCCTGCCTACGATGAGCGGTGACCGAGGAATTTATTCAGGACATGGAACATTTGTAAGGATGGCAGGTCCGGGCCAAGGCTGCCCACCGTTCCTTCCAGGCATCAGAGGCCGCCTGCCAGCTGCTTAGTCTGTCCAGGAGCAGGTGGGAACCGTGGCCCAGAATTGTAGTCCTAACCTCATTTGGGCCAGTAATAGAAGGAGACAATGTCCTGGAGGAGGGAGACGGCTCCCCTCTGCCCCCTTGCTCTGCCTCTAGGGCAGCCCTCCTGCAACAGCCAGGTGGGGCTCCTGGCATACGTGCCGAGCTGGCATTTTACTCAAGGCTAACAAACTGCTCCAATTTCTTTCTTTAAATTGGGCAGATGGTATCAACCCCATGATGTTAACCCCCTGGCTCAACCCCTTCAAATAAGGACTGTCCTTCCGGAAGCTGCTCCATACGCAGCTCATTCTCAACCTAAGACCACAACAGAGTCCAAAACTTTCGTTGCTAAAAAAGACACTTGTTTTCTCTCATTTTATGACGTTTCTTGCCAGAGTTGTTAAGCGAATCACTGCAGCTGTTAAGTGAGTCACACGGTTGTTAAGCGAATCTGGCTTCCCCATTGACTTTGCTTGTCAGAAGGTCGCAAAAGGGGATCACATGACCCCGGGATGTTGCAATCGTCGCAAAAGTATGGGTCAGTTGGCAAGCGTCCGAATGTTGCCCCTGTGACCCGGAGGCTGCTGCAATGGTCCTAGGTGGGAAGACCGGTCATAAGTCACTCTGTTCTGTGCCGCTGTAACTTGGAATTGTCACTAAACGAAGAGTTGCAAGGAGGGTCTGTATATTCAGAGGGTCTTGTGGCTATGCCGAGCGGGGCCTGCCTGATATCAGCGTGGGTCAACAGTTTTAAGGGGGAAGCACTGTTCCCCCCCTGTCTGCACACTTGCCTTGTCCCAGTTTTGGGAGGTCTCTAAGCTCACCATGTAGGCGTCCTGTGTCAACCAACTGTGGTCAGTCTGGACTGTGGTGGACGCCTTCAGCCAAGCCACCTGGTTGCACAATAATTGCGTCTTCCTTAGGGCTGGGACCTGCCCCTTCCTGCACTCTGCCCCCCCCCCCCCAAGCACCTCAGGACAATGATTAACTCTCTTTGCTTAGCTTCTCCTCCGCTTCATGAGGGCGCAGAGCAAAGGGGCCCAAGGTGGCTGCTTGCTAGGGATCGGTCCCTGGGCTTTGGCCTCCGGTCGCTTGGAGTATCCTCCAGAGGTGCTGCTGTTTAGCAGAAGAACATAGTTGGAAGGGGTACTGGAGGTCTTCTAGACCAGCCCCCTGCTCAAGCAGGAAAATCTACTACCATTCCAGACAAATGGCTGTCCAGCCTCTTCTTGCAAACCTCCGGTGACGGAGCACCCACAACATCTGGTGGCAAGTCGTTCCACTGGTTAATTAACAGAATTGGAGGGACCTTGGAGGTCTTCTAATCCAACCTCTTGCTCAAGCACAAGATCCTATAAGATCAAGGGTGTCCAACCTCGGAACTTTAAGCTATGCTGGCTGGGGAATTCTGGGAGTTGAAGTCCCCAAGTCTTAAAGTTCCCAGGTTGGACACCCTTACCCTGTATCATACGGCTGTCCAGCCTCTTCTTGAAAACCTCCAGTGTTGGAGCACCCACAACGTCTGGTGGCAAGTCGTTCCACTGGTTAATTGTTCGGAAAAACCAAAGGGTTCCTACAGTAAGTACGATTTCCACTGAAGGCCTTTGATCTCCCTTCCTTTCCGCAGCAACCCAAACTGGGGAAAACGTTGAGCCAAAGTCTTTCGGGTGGGGCTGGGCGATTACAGACGTCGAGGAAATTTTAAGTATCTGCCAGGCTCGTTTCTTATCTACCCTGACCTCATTTTACTGCTTGGACAAACAGAAAGTCCCTCTGGCAGCAGGATTTGAGCCGCTGGACTTTTCCGCCAAATGTACAGCAACACCCACCGACCCACCCACAGGCACACGTTTACTCAGCTTGCCCTGCTAGCGGCACCCAAATCTTCCTGTGGGTCCTGGATAATGCTGGGTTCTCGCCTGGATGTGCCCATAACAAGTCTTTGCCCGTTCGTCCGGCCTCCTGATCCTCCTCCTGGCCTCCTGATCCTCTGGAGATGGCTGTTCCTCCAGGGGAAGCGCGAAAGGCTCTCCCTTTCCAGGAAGACCCCCGATGGAAGTGAACCTTCCCCTTTCTTCAAAAGAGAAATGGATTTGGAAAAGGGGAGGAAAATCCTTAATCTCTTCCTTCCTCCGGTGTTGTATCTCCACCCAGAATCCCTCGCTCTCACCCCCCCCCGTTGCCCTTCTTCCTTGCACGAGGGCCCGCCCCTTCCCAGCATGCCCACGGGGACTCCGAGCCACACCCTGGTCTCTTCTCAAAGCCCATGGGGCTCTACGGGACAGGAAAGAATTTGTATGACAACACCCTCGGCTGGCTGTGGGCCACAGAAGCAGCTGATGGAGACGACATTAACAGAAGAAGAGAGTTGGAAGGGACCTTGGAGGTCTTCTAGTCCAGCCCCCTGCGCAAACAGCAGACCCTCTACCACTCCAGACAAATGGCTGTCCAATCTCTTCTTAAGAGCCTCCAGTGTTGGAGCACCCACAGCTTCTGGAAGGAAGTTGGAGCACTAGTGAATTGTTTTAACTGTCAGAAAAGTTCTCCTTAGTTCTAGGTTGCTTCTGCCCTTGATTAGTTTCTTGTGGGATCTGTCTTTTTCCCAAGGACCCCCTCTCCTTTTTCACCCCATCCAAGCGACCTGTGTGTGCACGGCCATCTTGTTCCTTGTTTGCTGTCAACAGGATGAAGCTATATTTACCCACGGCCAAAAGCATCGCTGGTGAAAGAAACACGGTTGAAGGGCAAGAGAGGCCTGGAGCCCAGGGACCGTGGCAGGTGTGGCTTGGAATTTGGGGAAGACGGAGAGCGTGGTTCTCCTTCCCACATCCTGGCTGGGCTGGCAGGAGCCTGGCTGTTGCCGCACCAGCCTGCTTTATTCTCTACCCTTTGGAGCCTGGCAGGGGGGCTTCTAAGAACCCTCTTAGCAGGGAGGGGGGTCCTTGTGACCTTCAGGCCCAGCCAGAAGGATTAAGCATCCCCCAAAGGTCAACATTAATTTTTCAGGAGTCATTTCTGCATAGTGAACCTGCCCTTCCTTGAGAAATGGTTTGACAGCAGCGGGGCTCCATGTTTAGAGCTTCATGCGTACGAAGCCTCCTAGGATGGGGGGGGGGGGAGGGGGGGCTGCGCACGGATGCAGATTTCCGCTGTGCCCAATTGCACCATCTGCAGGGAGACGGCTGACTCTGGGGAAACCCAGCAGTGCTACGCCTGCTGCTGGCTCAGTGTGCAGTTACGCAAGAGGAACACCCGGACAGATTCTCCGTCTGCACTCTTAAAGCTTTCAGCAGAGGACTTCCAACGTCCTCCTGCCCCTCCCACCCACAGACTGAACCCCTCGTGGGAAGCTCGGGGGTCTTCTGAGACCCCCTTTGAGCCCCATCTGACTCGGTGACCCACTTTGGAAAGCAGGAAAGCCCCTCGGCACATTTTCTGTGAATAAGGCTCTCTAATTCTGCTTTCAAGTTTCAGTCTTAGCAATAGCCCTTAAGACTTATATACCGCTTCACAGGGCTTTACAGCCCCCTCTCTCTAAGCGGTTTATGGAATCAGGCTCTTGCCCCCAACAATCTGGGTCCTCCTTTTACCCACCTCAGAAGGACGGAAGGCTGAATCAACCTTGAGCCTGGTGCGATTTGAACTGCCAAATTGCAGGCAGCTGGCAGGCAGCAGAAGTAGCCTGCAGTACTGCACTCTGACCACTGCGCCACCGTGGCTCTTGGTTATAATGTGGCGTTTAGATAATGTAGGTGTGCCTATTGAAAAGGCAAAACAGAAAAATACCTGGTCTGAGCGAGAGTAACAAAGAATCACCACGTGGTGTGAGCCAGAAAAAACGGTTGGGCTGCCAAGGGAAGGAGAAAGGGAGGGGGGGGGGCGGACTCAAGGTGATTTCCAGTTTTGCCCCAGTTCTGGCTGCTCACGGCAACTGGTGGTCTCCCTTTTGTTCCCCTGCAGGGCCAGGGAGTGGGAAGGCTGCACAAATGAGGAGTGGACCACCTGCTTTCCTGCCTGTCCCAAGGCAGCTTTTGTCTCCTTCAAAGTCTGGACTGAACAACTTTCATCCAGGAGCTCTGATCTTCAGAACGGAGAATACAGCTGGAAGGGACCTTGGAGGTCTTCTGGTCCAAGCCGCTACTCAAGCAGGAGACCCTAGACCACTTCAGTCTCTTCTTAAAAACCTCAAGCCCCCACAACTTCTGGAGGCAAGCTGCTCCACTGGCTAATTGTTCTCACTGTCAGGAAGTCTCTCTTTAATTCCAGGTTGCTTCTCTCCTTTATCAGTTTCCATCCATTGTTTCATGTGTTGCCCTCTGGTGTTTTGGAAAATAAGTTGACACTCCCCCCCCCCCCACTCTTTGTGGCAGCCCCTTAGATATGGGAACACTTATGTTACCCCCAGTCCTTCTTTTCTCTAGACTGGCCCTACCCCGTTCCTGCAACTGTTCTTCATAGGTTTTAGTCTCCAGGCTTTTAATGGACATGGTTGTCCTTTTCTGCACTTTTTCCAAAGACTCAACATCTGTTTTGTAATATGGTGATTACAAAAAAGATGCTGAGACTTTGGAAAATCCTCTTAGGGTCCTGCATTTCAACCGCAGCTCTATTTCCTCGGGTGCTTCTTCTTCCCAATTTGCTACACCAGCTCACAGGTCGCTTCCATGCATGCCCCCCCCCCTTTCCAATGGCCCATGTCACATTGAGAAGAATGGGGAGGGCCCCCTCTCTCTATATGGCCCCTTCTTCCCAGAATTGCCATGCTGACAACCATGGATCGTGAGTATTCGAGTCACCAGTGCTGGTTTCATTCCTGGCAGCAATTCGGTTTCAGGCCACCGATCTGGACGGAAGAAGGGATATGCTTCCCGGGGCAGAAACAGGGTCCGGGCATGTTTGTGTGTTGCGGTAAAAATAGGGAAGAGCCTTGAGACACTTTAGTCTAGGACAATGACCCCACTGTTCTCAGACGCTCCGGAGGACCCAAAGGCTCTTTCCCCTGCCCTGAGAAAGGACTTCTTGGCTTCCCAGCTCCCATCTGAAGCTGCACAACCATTTTCAAAGGCATGTGTGCATGTATGTAACATCAGGGTTGGAATTCATGTTCTGCCAGGAGACAGTGAGGCTGTGTCCAGCCTTCCGAAGAGAACATATGTAGCTCCAGTTGAACTGCGGGGTGCTTGGTGCTCTCTCAGCTTGGTGGTTTGCTTGCAGATGTTTCATTACCATCACACCCCAACCAACACAGACAGGGGAAGCTATGGTATATCAACAGGGAACAAACTCCATAACATCTGCAAGTAAACGGAGAGGGATGGGATACTCTTGAGTAAGAACACACGTTTTCTTTACCATCCCAAATAAACATGAGGTTCCCTCAGAGTGTGACCAATTTGATGGTGGATCCATAGGACCAAGGGGGGGTCAGGGTCTCCTCTGTGGGAGATCTGCCTGTCTGTGTTCAGGCAGATGCTGAGCAGACATTTGCCAGAAAGGTTTCAGTTTTAGTTCCCGCAGGGAACAAGCAAGGGCTGGACTTGATGGCTCCTTGCATTAAAATCATTATTTTAAGGCTCAACATCCAGGAAAGCACCATGTGTTTTTCTTGTACAAGCCCATCCCCTGGCACAGTTCCCGCCATTCTCTGCTCTCTGGCCCATGGAGTTTCTCTGTGACTGATGCTCTGAACTCAACCATGCCGTGTGACTTTGCCAACCCGTCTCTCTTTCTCTCCCCCAGGTCTGAGAAGCCAGGAAAGGCCAAGGGGTGAGAGGCCAACCCCGGAGATCAGAGGGCGATGATGGAGACCTTTCCTCATGGCAGCTCCAGGAACCTCCTTTCGGCAGCCTGCGTGGTTCTGTGGAGACCCCACACCCAGCCACGCAAACTCCTGCTGTGAGCTAGGATCCAGGAAGACGCCCCCCTCCCCCCCCCACCCCCCAGGATGTGCAACACCAGCCAAGCCAGCTGGAGCTGCCCTGTGGACTCCAGGATAGACCACCTCTTCCCGCCCACCTTGTACATCATCGTCATCACCCTGGGTCTGCCCACCAACTGCATGGCCCTCTGGGCGGCCTACCTGCAGGTCCGGCAGAGGAACGAGCTGGGCGTCTACCTGATGAACCTGTCCATCGCGGACCTGCTCTACATCGCCACGCTGCCCCTCTGGATCGACTACTTCCTCCACTACGACAACTGGATCCACGGGCAGGAATCCTGCAAGCTCTTCGGGTTCATCTTCTACACCAACATTTACATCAGCATCGCCTTCCTCTGCTGCATCTCGGTGGACCGCTACCTGGCTGTGGCCCATCCGCTGCGCTTCGCCAAGTTCCGGAGGGTCAAGACGGCGGTGGCCGTCAGCGTGGTGGTGTGGACCATCGAGATCGGGGCCAACTCTGCCCCGCTGTTCCACGACGAGCTCTTCCACGACCGCTACAACCACACCTTCTGCTTCGAGAAGTATCCCATGGAGGAGTGGGTGGCCTGGATGAACCTCTACCGGGTCTTCCTGGGCTTCCTCTTCCCCTGGGTGCTGATGCTCTTCTCCTACCAGGGCATCCTGCGGGCCGTGCGCGGCAACGTCTCCACGGAGAAGCAGGAGAAGGCGAAGATCAAGCGCCTCTCGCTCAGCCTGATCGCCATCCTGCTCTTCTGCTTCGCCCCCTACCACCTCATCCTGCTCTCCCGCAGCACCGTCTACCTGAGCAAGCCGGGTGACTGCAGCTTTGAGGAGAAGGTCTTCGTGGCTTATCACACCTCCTTGGCCTTCACCAGCTTGAACTGCGTGGCGGACCCCATCCTCTACTGCTTTGCCAACGAAGGAGCCCGGAGCGATGTGGCCAAGGCCCTCTCCACCTTGGTGCGCTTCCTCACCAGCTCCAAGCCCCAGGAGATGGCCAGCGCCTCGCTCACCCTCGACACACCTCTGTCCACCAAGAAGACCATCTTCTGCCGGCAGCCCCTGGCCTTCCCACTGCCCCCCTCCTCGCAGGCCGGCAGGTTGGGGATGGGAGATGAGGATCTCCACATGAAGATCCTGACTTTTAACCAATGACTGTTCCTGGGAAAGCAGCCGGTCTCTGCCACGCGGCATCCAGAGGATTCTTTAAGAGCCAGAAATAATATTACGACAATTTAAAACAGCCCTGTGTCTGAGCACGTTTCTGTCACATGTTCCACTGATAACAATGCCTGGCATTCATCTAACACTTCCAAGCATACAAACCACTTCCACGCTACAGCAAGGAGAGCAATTTTCCCCTCATATTGTCAAATGGCACAGCAGCACCTCATCACTGAGGCCATGTTGTATCACATAAAGATAGGGCCCGGGGATACAGCCAAAGCTCCATCAGATTTCATGTGCTGAGGCCAGCCGGATTGTGTCCCATAATGGACACAAACAATAAAACTACCCTGATTCCCAGCGGCCTACCATGTGACACGACATCCCACAATTTACCATTTAAGGTTATAAAAGCCACTTTGGCCCTATTCTCAGTCCCTTCTACAAGTTCCCCTTCTATGAGAAAGCAGCAACGGGGTCCTGGCACTGGGCTCGCTCTTCCCCTTCATCACTTTTGCATGGCTCCAAACCAGCCACTTCCATTAGGGCAGCCTTCCTCCATTCAGTTTCCAGGTAGCCCAGTCAAAGGGCTGTTCATGACTTTGGAAGCCGCCGTCCAATGGCATCTGGACAGCATCAGGGAAAGGTTTCCAAGGACGACAGAAAAATCCCCTTATCTAGAGATTAGCAGCAATAAGGCTTGAGACACGAGTTGCCATTCACACAGGTTCCTGTGCAGCAAAGCTGGGAACTTGATTTTTCTCTCTTGTCCAATTTACGCTGGCTTCTTCCTTAGCTGAAAGGAGCGCATGGATCAAACCAGGGCTAGCAGTTCCCAGTGCAGATGCTTCCCCAGGGCCCTTCAAACACAAAAACAATCACCCGCGTCTGTTTCTCCTTAGCCTGTTATCGTTTCCCATCTCCTAGTCAGGACAGGAAGCCAAAGACAGGGAGTTTCTGGAAGGGTGATTAACAGAACACTTTCAGAGGCCACAACTGGTTGTCCCATAATTACCGTAAGTCTCAGCCTGGCCTGATCCGTCACCCAAAGGGAAGAGCAGGAGGAACCAGTCTTCCTCCCAGAAGAAGGCAGCTCTCAGTGGGTACTCCTTTCTAAAACAGGAGAATTTGGAATTGCTTCCAATTGTGCAGAGAGAGACTAATGCATGTTCGCATCTGTAGGCTTTTCGGTCTGGGTGGGACCCTCGATTCCAGTTTGCCTGAGAAGTCAGCTGACCTGCTTTCATGGCTCCTGTTACATTCACAGCTGGATTATTTAAGAACTCATGAAAGGGTGGACTTTTAATTATCCCTTCAATGCATGTTTATGAATGAGCGTGGGATGGATATTAATCTATGTCAGCAGAGATGAGGTAAGAATAGTATTTCTTCCCCCAAAATAGCTAAATTTACCGCATATATGTAGTGTTACATTCTGTGAATCAGCCCTTTGTATGGGACAAGATATAAGGCATGTCAGCTGCTTCCAAAAATTCTCCTGATCCAAAATCAATGTGGACTTCTGGCAAGTTACCCCACGGATGACTCTCTCTTCCAGGAATGCATGACAAAGAAAGATTAGCATCAATAACATTCCGAGATGAGAACAGCCTAATCTTAGCCTCACTGAGGGCCACTGGACAGAGAGGCTTCCTGGGAATAAACACGAGAGGCCAAAGGTGAGGCCAGTGGACAGAGCTCTGCAGAGGAGGAGAGGAGGCATCCCTCAATCTCAGCCATGCCTTGCCTTGGGATCTGGTAGCCTAAAACATGCCCGCCCCCACAGGGACAAGAAAGGAGCGCCATCACTACTGGCGAAGGAGGGTTTACCCTCCTCCCTGAAATCTCCAATCTTGCAGAATGTCAGAACAGCTGTTTATTTAGCTTTCTCTCTCTTGGCTGGATCCTCCGGCTGCTGGAATGTCGATAAGAGGACACAGTCGCCTGCGTGAGGGGCAGAGCAAAGGAAAGCCGGTCCTTTTGACTTTCCCAGGGTTGGGACCTGAAACGCCTCATTTCAACTTTAATTCTGGCATGTCCCAAAGGTGCTTTTCCAAAAGGCAACTGGACTTTCTTGGGGGGGGGGGGGGGGGTTCTTGAAAACATTTTGCTTCTCATCCAAGAAGTTTCTTCAGTTCTTTAGAAGTGAAACGTTTTCAAGGAAAAAAAACAAGGAAGTCCAGATGCCTTTTGGAAAAGCACCTTTGGGACAACCATGACCTGGATGACTGAGAATCTCCAGACATTTTACTCCAGATGGGCTGTGGTGCACACAGGATGTAATAAATTCCCCAGACCCTTTCAACAAAGGGAGTCGTGTTTGAAGTCCTGGGTGTTTGGCAGTCTTGGAACTAACCTGCCGGAGGGTTTCCTTTTCTGCTTGGTGGTTTCGCTTGGCAGCTGCACCCTCCGAGGGTGTCAATTAGTTCTTCTGGCAAAGAAGGTGGCAGCACCTAAAAAGGGCAGAGAGAAAATGGATTTAACATTGGGATGCCCTGACTCTCCTTTCTGCCCTAACCACCTGCAATCTGCATTCACGGGGTCTGGGGTGACCCCATGGGGAGAGACGAGCGTGTGGTCAGTCTCCTGGCCAGAAAATGCCTGCCGCAGGGCTCTTCCTAGGACCTAAAGCTGCAAAGTCGACCCAAAGTCGAGGCACCGCCCATCTCCACGCCTCATTTACTCAGCCGGGCCTTTATTCTCGCTTCATTGCTTTCCTGAGCACGTGGAGCTCCTCAGCCGGAAGTTAAACTTCCTGCCAGGTAACGGGGGATGTCCTCCTTCCATGAACGGAACCCCAACCCCAAGACCAGCCCATTTCAATGAACCTTCGTAGCTCAGGGTTGAGCTTGCTGGGGTCCTTGGTGCCCTCCGAGCTTGGTGCGCTTTTTTGCAGACGTTTCATGGCCCAGCTAGGTAACGTCATCAGAGCACTCCGAGGTTGGCTGTCTGGGCACTGATTGCCTAGTTGGTCATGAAACGTCTGGGGGACCGCGGCTCCTGGCCCAGGATGATGGGCCTTGGAGTCCCGCCTCCTCCAGTAGGCTGGCCGCTCTTCTCCGGCCCTCCACCACAAACCCAAAGCTTTACCCGGGGGGGCGGGGGCGGAGGAGGCTTCTCGGGGTCCTCCCGGAGGCAAATAAAACAGGAGGGCGCCCGCGGGCGGTCCGCTTTACTGCGTATCTCTATGGTCCGCCAGCCAAGGGCCACCCGGCCCGACCTCCCCGCCGTCTCTATGACGGGTGGTTTCCGGCTTAAACCGGAAGCGAGCAGGCACACTTTCCCCTCCGGTATGGAAGTTGAGGGAGAGGCAAGGAAAATTCGACACACACACACGCACACACACACTACCTGCCTCGACGCTTGAACGGACGCCATAGTTTATAAATTCATGAGTAAACGAAGCACCTGGGCACAGGCCCCGCCCCTCACGCTGCCGCCGCGTCCGGAGGGAGTGTGGGAGGGGCACATTTGCATATTCATGAGGTGTATTTTGCATACGCGGGGCGGAGCCAGAGGCCTACGCAAAGGGCGGGGCGTGCCGGGGTCAGCGGGCTCGACGTTGGCGGGCCGCTCCGCGCGGGGCCCGCTGGGAGCGCGAGGATGGTGGCCGGCGCCTTCCCCATCGCCAAGTTGCTCTACCTGGGCGTCCGGCAGCTCTCGAAGCCCCTGGCGGCGCGCATCAAGGACGGGGCCCGCGCCAGCCCCTTCTTCCGCCAGTATATCTGCGGTCCCCCCGCGCAGCGTGAGTAAGCGGCTCCGGAGCAGCCCGCCGCGCGCGGCCGCCCAATGGGAAGCGGGAGGGGGCGGGGCCCGCGGCGGGGGCGGCCAATGGGGCGGGCGGGTCGGGGCGCGCAGGCGCCGAGCGAGGAAGGTGACTTTGCGGCGGCACGCGGGGCGGCCGTCGAGCCTCCAGCCCCAGGAGCGGTCTACCTGGACGGCGGGCGGCGGGCGGCGCTGCAAATGGGTCCCGGCGTCTCGGCTCAGGGACGCTTAGCGCGTCCGACGAAGGTGGCGCTGAAGTGCCTGGGCCGGGCTTGGGTGCACAAGCACGCGCCCGTCTCGGGGGTGCCGGGGGGGCGGCGGGGGGCCCGGCCGGTGCAGAGGAGGGGTCTGCCCGGGCCCCCCCCTCCCCCCCTGCGGCCTCGCTCCCGCTCCGTTGCGTGCCGGCTGACCCTCCCCCCCTTCCCTTGCAGTCTACCACTGGGTGGAGATGCGGGCCAAGATGCGCATCATGGGCTTCCGGGGCGCCGCCATCAAGCCGCTGAACGAGGAGGCGGCGGCGGAGCTGGGCGCCGAGCTGCTGGGCGAGGCCATCGTCTTCGGGGTGGGCGGGCTGTGCATCTTCCTGGAGTACTCCCGCCAGAGCAGCAACGCCAAGAAGAAGGAGGAGGAGCTGAGCTGCACCTTGCTGGGCCTGCAGGAGCAGGTGGCCGAGCTCGGCTTGGCTCTGGAGGCCTTGGACGCCCGGCTGCGCGAGACGAACCGGGTGCTGGTGGAGGTCTCCGCCGCCGCCCCCCCCAAGAAGCCGCAGCCTGCCCCCCTCGGGCCGCTCCCGGGGCCATCGGCGGGATCGGGATCCGGGCCGCCGGGGGAGCGGTCGGCGCGGGAAGGTTAGGATTCGGGGGGGGGGGGGGCTGAGATGCAGGTCCCAACGGAGCGGCCTGGCCTTTTCCTCGAGTGTAAATACTGGATCAATTAAAAGAGCCAGAGAAAGACCCCGGTCCCTTCCTTCCGTCAGCGCCGGGGACGACCTGCGATGGCTCCGGCCCCTCCTCGCTTTCCCAGGACAAAGAGGCGCCTTCGGTTGCAGCCCCAGGACAGAGCTGCGCTTTTCGGAGGGAAGGCAGCATTTCAGCTCTCCTGGGCAGGGAAGTGGATTTATCAGGAAGCAGGCCGGAGATTTGGAAAGCAAATGAGGATGCATCAACATTAGCAACCTCACAGATCAGGTCTTTCGTGACCGGGACAATTTTGAAGAAGCGGGGGCTTCAACTCCCAGAATTCCCTAGTCAGCGTGAGAAATGCCGCCATAGTTCGGCTTCTTGCATAGATGTCCTTCCACGGTGTCTCGGTGTATAGGTAGTCCTCAATTTACAACCACACGTTGGGACCAGAATTTCCATCCCTAAACAAGGGGTTGAGTTGATCTGATTTTACAACCTTTTTTGCCGCAGCTGTTAAGTGAATCTTGTTGTCATTAAGCAAATCTGGCTTCCTCCAATGACTTGGTTGTGGGAAGGTTGCAGATTTTAATCAGGTGATCCTGGATACTGCAATACATGCCAGTTGCCAAACGCTTGGCTTTTGATCAGGTGACCATGGTGCTGCTATCGGTCATAAGTGTGAGGATTAGGCATAAATCACACTTTTCTGGACCATCTTAACTTCAGACTTCACTAAATGAATGGTTGTAAGTTGAGGATTACCAGTACCCATTGCCACTATAGCCGAGTCCATCAGATAGTTGGATGATCGTTCCTTGTTCTTAAATTCTTGTGGCAGCAACATTTCCTGTCAGTCCATAGCATTTGGAGGTCCAAAGCTTCAGTATCCCTCACCATTAGCTGTGCTGGCTGGGGCTGCTGGGAGTTGTGGTACATTCAGCATCTTGTTCAGTTTTTAGCAGGGGTGTCCAACCTTGGCAACTTTAAGACTTGTGGACTTCAGGTTCCAGAATTCCCCCAACCAGTCCACAAGTTTTAAAGTTGCCAAGGTTGGGCATCCCTGGTTTATAGAGTTTGCGGCTGGATTTATTTAAAACATTTAAATAACCTTCCATCGTATAACCAATTCTGGACAGTTCCCAATCAAACCCAGATGTCTTCCTGGGCTCCATATTTTCCATCCTTACCAGTTTAAGGATTTGATTGTTTTTATCATGACTTCCAACCCAAATGCAGGGGAGCTGCAGCGGTGACCAAACCCATCCAAGAGACTTTTTCAGGGTGTCAGATTCTGGAAGAGCCCAACAATCTTCTTTGCTTCTGACTTTAGCCGAAAAGCTCCAGGGCAGTGGGAAAAGGTGTTCCCACTTAGGTTACAACAACAGGAACAGACACCGTCCCCACCTTTAATTTGGTTATTTAACCAGGAGGGGTCACCTGGAACAACTGCTTTGAGAAAAGACCCAGGCCACAGATGTGTCTTCAGAATGCATGCTTGGATTCAGAAGGTACTCTAAGCAGCCCTGCTTTTTAAAGCTATGAATGTGTCTAATACCAAACTCTTAAAAAACTTTGCTTTCTCTTGCTATGAAAAATCTTTAAAGTACTTCCCTCATGCTAAAGAAATCAGCCCCCCCCCTTTTGAGTTGCTCTGCTAATAATTCCTGAGGCTTTATGATAGCAAAGCAGCATAGTGAAGTTTAAAAATGGCATTGTTCTTTTACAAGTCATTAAAACACCGTTATACCTGGATGCTGCAACTATGGATCCCGTGAATTGAGTAGCCTTTAAGTACCAAAGGACACAGGGAGCAACCCTGGGTTGAAGGACTGAAAGTTCAAAACTGATGCTTTGTGTTGCATCAGAAATTGATGGGAGTGATGCGGATGGATTAAATCTCACCTGCCAGCAGCTGCATTTTTGAGTCCTCAAAGGCAGGTCCCCTATGGAGCCTGCTACAGTATTTTATCTTGGAGGTGAAGAGGGCCTGCCTCACTCTGGGTGAGCCTAAGGTGGCACTGTGGATTAGCTGCCATTTTAATTAGTCTGTGCCCCCTTTACTTGGCAATAACCAATAGCCCAAATCTTATGCAACCCTGTTATCACGAAGATTCACACCTGTGATTGCAATAACCTGCTGTAATTGCTATTTGCAAAAATATTCTGATTTAAGAGCTCTAAAATAAGGTCTTTAAGAGCAGTTCTATTGCTTCTGTTTAAAGGGGGGAGGGGTGTCTCCAAACCTGGCCACTTTTAAAGACTTGTGGATTTCAAGCAGCCATGCAGGCTGGGGAATTCTGGGAGGTGAAGCCCACAAGTCTTAAAGAGGCCAGGTTTGGAGACCCCTGGCTTAAGGGGCAGAAATAAGAATCTACAGAGACTGGTGATTGTAAAATCAGGTGCAGGCACGTGGGGGCTTTGACTTACGACTGTCATGATTTTACAATGGAAATTCCAAGCTCGTGGTCACTGGTCGAGGCCTGCCTGTATATTGTGAACAAAGCCTCTAATGCTGCCCCCCCTCCTCACAACCCCCCCATGCCCTTCAATCCTGCCCCTGATGGGTGTAGGTTTTTCCAAGTCCTTGCTGAGTGTTGAAACCCAGAGGAATTCTGCCCTCACCTCTTGCCACCTGTTCCCCAAAGCTCAACGGAAGGAAACATGCAGACACCAAAGCGCTTTGTAACTTTACAAAAAAGGAAAAGATTTATTCGTAAGAGAAGTCTGGTGGACGTGCCCGAGATCCTAGTGCCCGTCTGCAGGCGATGCGTGCGGTGAGGCGGAAGGGTGGAAAGAGGTCAGGCAGAGATACCCAGCAGATCAGTAATAATAATAATAATAAAATCAAAATATAATATTCTATCCAGCTTGACAAAAACAAAGTCAAAAAATTACAGCTCAGTAGAAAAGCCAAGAACCCGCCCTGTTTCCCTCCATGGCCTGAAGGAGGTAGAAGGGAGAAGAAAAAACGTTTATTTTTAAAAAAAGACCCAGAGGGATGGGGGCCTTTGAGAAAAAATATCCTAAAAAGGGCCCTCTCCCCTTGCATAAAATCAAAGTTACAAAACCGAGTGAAACCAGCAGAAGACGTGGAATGTGGAAAGGGTCTTGGGGGGAAGGGACAGGGCGGACAGGGCCTTTCCCTTGCCCAGAAGAGCGCCATCTTTGGAGGTGGGGCGTGTCCCCCAGGAGGAGCAGCGCTCCTGACTTGAGGGGCTGGCAGGGGCACCCAGCCGAGGCTCCCCTGCCAGCTGCAACAGGGTGCTCTCCATCGCTCTGACCATCACCTATGCCGCCTCTTCTGCAGGAGGAAGATGGAGGGGGCCCTTAAATGCTCCCAGGAGGGGAGGGAGGAGATGGGACCCCACCCGGGAGAACTGCCCGGCCCTTCCCAGCTGCAAGAAGGGAGGGCCTCCAATTGCGAGAGCATTTCCCTGGGCCCTTTACCAGCCCCTCCTTCAGCTGGGCAGCACACGCCCCTTGGGTGGGGAGGAAACCAAACACAGTTCTTGTCCAAGAGCCAAAAATGGGGAGGGGGGAGCAGAGGGACTTCCTGGGCTGGGGAGAGGGGAGCCCCTTCCGCCAGGGAAAGAGCCCACTTCCTTCCTTGGGGGGGGGTCAGGAGGAGGGTCCTGCTATTGCTCTTGGTAAGGCACAGGTGGGGGTCCTGCCCTTCCTGGGGTGGGGACCAGCACGGATTGTCCCTCTTCCCCAACCCCAAAATTGCACAGTGGGAGCCGACAGGAAAGGGGGGGTGTGGGGCTTGTCTAGTGCGTGAGGGCCAGAAAGGTGAGGAGGGGGCCTTTGTGATTTTCCATTTTATTCTCTTCTGCACACGAGGGAGAATTAGGCTGCTGACTCCGGCTGGCACCGGCTGGGTCGGGGGGCTAAGGAGACCCCCTTTTCCGAAGCTCCGCGATGAATGCTGTAGGGGGGGGAGAAATGCTCAGGGGTCTGTTTCGGACGATTGAGCACAGCCTTCTCTACCCTGGGACCCCCCAAACTGTCCCCAGGCAGAGCTGGGGGGGTTATCCCTCAGTGCTTCTCCCCTGACGCAGTCTGTGGGGGCCCCCTCCTCCAGTGGGGCTTTCCCACGGGAAGAGCGCATGGCCGTTCTTGTCCTGCTCCAGCTCGGCCATGGGGGCACAGCAGCTGCCCCACTCTTGAGGGGGGGGGCACTGGTCTGGGCCGGGAAGGTGAGGATTTGCCCTCCCCTCGGTGACCCTTCTGGCTGACTGCCAACCCACCTTGGATTATCTCCTCTTTGACCTTCTGTAGTTCGCGCCGAACCTCCTGCAGAAGTTCCTGGGAGAAGAACACACATTTAGGAAAAGGAGCCTGTGACTTTGTGTAGGTGTGTGTGTGTGTGTGTGTGTGTGTGTGTGAGAGAGAGAGACTGGCCTGCAACAAAGAAGCTGGGGAGAAACTGCAAGGCTGGAGTCCTACGGCACTCAACCCAGGACCTTCTGAAACCAGCAGTGCTTCTGGTCCGAGAGCCCCCTTCTCCCGACCCCCACCAGGCCCTGCTAGCCCTGAAGCACGCATGGCACGAGGGTCCAATTGTGTATGAACCAGGCTGCACAAGGCTCTTCAGCGGCATCCAGCTGAGGTGCCAGGGCTGGGCGTGGGCTCACCTGTTTCACCCGCTCCAGCTCGGATTCATCCCCTGCGCCCCCCGCGGGCTCCCCGGCCGTCATGGCGCCGGCAGATTTCATCCTGGGACGGTGAGGAAAAGGGCAGGGTCAGGAACACGGCCATCTTTCCAGGTGCCCCCCCCCCTTCTGAGAATCCCCAGCAGGGCCATTCCAACGCCTTCCAGGCCCGGCAAGGGGTTCAGGATTGGCAGGGGGCAATGAACTGCTTGTTTGCAGAGAGATGAGCAAGGGGTCCTTGGAGCCCTCTGAGTTTGGGGGTTTTCTTGCAGGCATTTTATTACCCCAACCAGGTAACATCCCTAGCACTGATGATGTTACCTGGTTGGGCCACCAAACTCCGAGAGCCCCAAGGACCCCCCATTTCAAACCTGAGCTACAAATATCCTCCTTTATTGGCAGAGGATGGACAGGGTGCATTGAGGCACAGTCAACCTTCGCCCTCGCAGAAGATGGACCCCGGGGCCCTTTGGGGAGGGGCGGGAGACCAGGGAGACGGATTCCAAAGCAGACGGGCACAGATGCCCAGCCTTCCAGCAAGCATCTCCAAGCTGAAAACCATGAAGCAGAGAGGGGTGGGAGGAGGGCTCTCTTCCACCCAGATGTAGGAGGGGGAGGAGCTTTGGGAACAGCTGGAGAGGGGCAAAGCTGGGGAACCAGAAGCAAAAGCAGCCAGATGTGGGCACCAGCAGCTCTCAAACTAGCAGGCTCTGGGAAAAAGGAGACGGGGGAGGGGTTGAAGGGGCCGGGACCCTCTTACTGACACAATTTTCACCCTGGTGGTGGGTCTGGTTCCTTTTTTCTGGCTTGCTAGACATTCAAGCCTTGTCCCCTGGCCTGATGCCAGCAGGGGCAGGAAGGGGTCCTGTTCTTGCCCTGAGACTGGGCCTTGGGAGGTGGGCATGTCAAAAGGAGAGCCCACACCCCAACCTTCTCAGCTGGAGCCCCTCCAGTCAACAATCCCCTGGCAGGAGTGCTATTGCCAGCCTGGATGGCAATAGCACTTACTTCTATACCGCTTCAGTGTGTTTTACAGCCCTCTCTAAGCAGTTTACGGAGTCAGCCTATTGCCCCCCCCCCCCCCAACAATCTGAGTCCTCATTTTATTGATCTCGGAAGGATGGAAGTCTGAGTTAACCTTGAGCCTGGTGAGATTCGAACTGCCAAATTGCAGACAGCAGTCAGCAGAAGCAGCCTGCAGTACTGCACTCTAACCACTGTGCCACCGTGGCTCTTATGGGGTTAGGGTCAAGTGGAGAAGCTGCTGCCCCCAACTTCTGCAGGGGTTGGCTCCTGTGGACCACCGGTGGACTTCAACTCCCAGAATTCTGGGAGTTGAAGTCCACTGTTCAAGTTGCCCTCCCCTGCTGCAGGTATCTGGCTTCCCAGCCCCTCCTGCCTGATACCTAAAGTGGCCGAACTGTGGCCGACCTGTGACGGGGGGTGCAGTGGTCTTCTGGCTCACGGCTGTCCTGATGGGGGGAAGAGAGAGACTCAGTTGCAGGTGGGGAGGATTGGGGAGGGGTCCTTGCGTGCGCACGAGGCGGCTCAGCTTGTCCCTGCTCTCTCGGGGGCTGCTTGCGAGGAACGTGGCTTGGGAGGGGGGCAGAAGAGCCCCTCCCACTGCAGGGGTGTCAGGAGCAACGGGGGGGGAGGTGCCCCTCACCTGGGTAATGTCGTGCTGGACTTCTCCCAAGGTCTCCGGAAGGCATCTGTAATGACCAAGAGAGGGACGGTTGTGGGGAGCGTGTTTTGGGTGCGAGGTCTTCCCCATTCGTGCTGCCATCCAGATCCTTCACTCGGAGCGATTCTTCCATTTTGCGAACAGAAAGGGAAGCAGCCCAGCCCCTCGGCCCAATGATAGAATTCCAGCACTGAAAGCTTCCATGCAGCTGGGCTCACTTGCTGAGCTATTTCTTACTATGGAGCTGCTCTCGTCTTCTCATACATGACACAGATCAAAGCGTGTTGGGGTTACATTTCGGGGGGTTCTTTCACAATCTCTTATTTCCAAGATTCTCCCTCAATCATGAGGACTAGAACGTTTTTTGGAAGGAAAGACAGCAGAGATTCTCCATAACTCTCTGCTGTTTGAGGAAGGAATGGATGGAAAACGTTTCACAGTTCTTTTTGGGGGTAAGCCTTAAAAAGAGACCCACCCAGACAGCTGGACTGTGGACTGTGGCTACTCTGACTATGCTCTGGGGAGACCTGGCCATTTGCTCCGAGGCGGGAGGGGAAGGGACCCATTTGGCTCTCCTTCACTAGTTGCAAACACGCTGACTACATTCACACCACCTGCCAGAGAGAGCTAGTTTTCTTTCCAGGACCTCGGTGTGTGTTTCAGCAGGTTGGACAAACCCAGGAAATGGGCCGATTCAGTAACCGGGTTCAGTGAGCTGTGTGAATACAGCTGCCTTGTCACCTCCCTGCCTGTGCTGATCCGGGGGAGGAGGGGGGGCAGCCCAGGGACCAGAGGTGCCTTGGGGGCCTCTTGCAGCAGCCCCCTTTCACCCACCTGTGGGCTTGGCACCAGTGGCATCCGCATCTTCTTGCTGGGGGCAAAAGAGAGGGACAAAGGTCAGGGAGCTCCCGACTCGCCCAAAGGGCCCCTCACCACCACCACCAGGAGGGCCCAAGGGCGGGAGAGCGGGCGGGGGCGCTGGCCTGACTTGAGATTGATTGGCCCCTGGCATCCCAGGGCCAGGCAGCCACCCCTGCTTCCACCCCAGCTAACGTGCACCTGGCAGGCCCTGCCCTCAGAGGGATCAGGGTGGGAAAGTCCATTTGGGGGGCCCACTCAGACTCACGTGCAAAGGGCCTTCCTCCTTCTTTGGAATGGCCTTCTCGCTTTGCTCTGCAACTCTCCTTCTGGGGGGGGGAAGGGGGGGAGAAACAGGAAGATTCCTCTTTGTACGGCCCCTCTGCGGGCAGACAAGACCACCCGGCTTGTGTTTAAAAGTATGCGGGGGAGGGGGGACCAAAATTGCTCCCAGGGGGGAGGGGAGTGCCAGAATGCCTCAGGCCCAAGGCATATGGCAAAGTCAATGCAGGCCATCGGCTGTATGGGAGACCCCAGCCCGCTCTAGGCCGCCCAGATTCTGCAGCTGAAACCCAGCAGCAAAAAAACTGACTTTCAGGGACACAAGAATTCTTTTTACATTGCAAGCCCCCCCCATCTTCTACAGACCCTTTTGATGGGGGGCGGGGGGCAAAGTCCCACAACCTGAGAAGTCCACACAGCCAGGCTGTCCTCCCAATGGGCAACACCCCCCCCCCACAGCTCTGCCCACTCACCGCCTGGCTAACTTGGCACTCATTTCTTCCATCAGCCCCCCTCCCCCGGGAGCACTAGGGGGGGCTCCTCCACCAGGTGTGGGCTTTGCTCCTTCCTCCTGCAAAAGAGGAAAGTTGGGGAGAGTGAGTGGCCTCCCCCAAGCCAGCACCCTCCCAACACGCAGCCCCTCTTCCTTCCTCCAATCTCTGACTCACCTTGCCCGTCTTCTTCAGCTTTGCCCCAGCCAGTGCTGCGGCCAAGCCGGTGGGTGGTCCGGCCCCTCCACCCGGACCCAGGGAAGCAGGGAGGGGAGGGGCTGGGGGCGGGGGTGGCCCCCCTCCTGACGGCAGAGGACCAGGCGGTGGGCCCGGTGGAGGGGGTGGCCCAGGAGGAGGGGGAGGGCCACTGTGGGCTCCTGGCGGTGGCCCCGGAGGTCCAGGGGGCGGCCCAGGGGGGGCTGGAGGTGGTCCCGGGGGGCGGTGGAGGGCCCCCTGCTGGAGGGGCGACCTGAGGGGCTGCAGCAAGAGAAGCAGAAAGAAAGATGGGAGCCCCCAGCTGTAGCAGCCTTGCCCCCTTCCCAAAAGCTGGAAACGAACAGGAAATCCCACACCTGTCCACCCCCTGCCCCACCCCCACCCCTGCACCAAGGACCCTCTTCCCCAACAAGAGCCTGCTTCTGCCAAGCGCCCAGTGGAGGAGGGGCACAACCGGCTCATTCTTTGGGCCCTCCGAGCAGCTGCCCCCATGTCTGGATGCTGGATTCTCTCCCTCACCCTGTAGAATGGGGGTCCTTGGCCTCTCAGGGGGAGGTCCCCTAAGGTAGGCCTCCCCAACCGTGGCCACTTAAGACTTGTGGACTTCAGTTCCCAGAATCCCTCTTTCCTCTGAAAAGCCGGCTGAGGAATTCTGAGAGTCTCAAAGTGGCCGAGGCTGGGGACCCCTGCCCTCGGCCCCCAAAGCAGAGCTGCCCAGGACCTCCCCAATTTCCATCCTGGAAGCCTTGCAGGGGACGAGGCCCCCGCCCACCCTGGCACCCACCTCCGACGGGCCCCCGTCGCTCCCGCTCTGCCTGCTCCAGCTGCTCCTTCTCCAGCTGCTGTTGCTGCCTGGGATGAAGAGGGCAGAAGAGGCCTCAGTGCCCGCCGGCAGCCCCCCCTGGCAGGCCTCCTGCTCCCAAGCCCCCAGGGCCCCCTTGGCCCACCGCCGCAGCACACTCACTTGAGCTGTGGCACGGGTGGCTCGGGCAAGAGGCTGGAAAGGGGAACGCCACACATCGCCAGGGGGGACGAGGTGGAGCACATCCGACCCAGCAGGCATTTGCCCCAGCAGGCAGCCCTGCAAGCCGATTAGCTGCTAATCTGATCAAGAAGGGCCTTCACACACACACACACACACACACACACACACACACAAGTGCTCTGGGCAGTTCCTCTGGCATCTAAGAAGGCACAGCGGGCACCAAAAGGAGACCCTCTGGGTGCAAGGTTTGGCTTGGAGCCAGACCTGGGGAAGGGGGTCTCCTGCGGCCCCTGTTCCCCCCACCCCTGCAAAGGGGAAGCCCAGCATCTTCCACTCTGGGAAAGGAAAGATTTTTTTTAAGTGTGTGGCTTGTTCAAACAAAAGGCCAAGTAAAGTGAGAACAATAATCCTTTTCTCCCACTTCGCTCCTATCTGAAAATATTTGATGAAATAAGAGAAACTTCCTCCTTGTTGTAAGGAACCTCTCCCTCCTCCCCTTTTAAACCTCGCAGGGCTTCCTGTACCTTTTCTGCTGCTCTGCCAGTTCATCTGCAGTGGGTCCATTCTGGATGGGGCGCAGGGGGGGTGCCGAGTTTCCTGGGGAGACGCAACCCACCAAAAAACAGGTTGGTACCCCATCTTAAGAGTCCAAACAGCAGTTCAGCTCTTCTCCAGACCCTGCGCCCCCCGCCTGCCAGCTTTGAGACCCACCTGCCCCCCCCAGAGAACCCACTAACACCCCCTCCCCCTTTGGGGAGAGGCGCAGGAAGGGCTTGGGAGGCTGCTTTCTCTTGCGGAGTCTGGAGGGTGTCACTTGGGGGACCTGTAGCCCCCGGCCTCTTCCCCTGGCTCAGCTCCCCTCCCCGTCCCCAACCACAGTGCATCTGGCTCACCTGTGTCCAGGGCCTCCAGGGCATGCATCATGCCATTGGCAAACTGGCTGGCATCCTCTTTGCTGCTGAAGTTGAGCCCCCAGACCTGGCGGGCATCCCGCCATTGGTGGAAGTTGGGCGTGGCCTGGTTGTACTTCAGCCCCTTCACGATCGGACTGTTGATGACCACCTGCAGAGACACGGGCAGAGCGGGCTCAGCCGGGACACCCGGAGCTCAGGAGGCCCCAGGGATCTTGGGGTACTGCCCCAGTGCAGAGCCCTGCCCTCCTGGCAGCAAGCATACCCATCTCAGCCCCCCCCCCCAACTGGCCCAGCAGGGATTTGGGGGGCTCCAGAGCTGGAGGAAAAGCTCTGGATGCGAGCAACTCTGCTCCCCTGGACTCAGGACTGCATTCCCACGACATTTCGCTCGATTTGGGGAATTTGCAATTTTATTAACAAAGCATTGTAGACCTCAACTTACAAAAATTATTTAGTGACTATTCTAACTTACAGCAGCATTGTAAAAAGTGACACAACCATTTTTCACATTTATGACAGTTGCAGCATCCCCAGGATCATGTGATCAAAATTGGCCACTGACTCGAATTTACGATGGTCGCAGTGTCCGGGGAGGGGGGGGTTGTCACATGATCCCCTTTTACAAGTAAAGTCCATGGGGAAGCCAGATTCACTTAAGAACTGCAATAATAACTTAATAACTGCAGTGATTCACTTAACAACTAGCTGTGTGAAGAAAGGTCATAAAAGGGGGCAAAATTCGCTTAGCAACAGAAATTTTGGCAGTGGGGAAATCCAAATTTTTTTACTACCGGTTCTGTGGGCGTGGCTTGGTGGGGGTGGGAGGGGAAAGATATTGCAAAATCTCCATTCCCACCCCACTCTGGGGCCAGCCAGAGGTGGCCGGAGCGTAGGAAACTTCCTAGACGTTTGTGGCTTAAAGGTCGGGGGAGTTACCTGCTGGTCCGGCTGCATCTTGCGGCCCACCACCCGGAAGCTGTTGTTGGCAGGACTGTGGTAGATCTGGATGCGGCTGAAGGCCTGGGCACCAGTTCCTGCCGGGACCCATTTTTTATTGGCATCGTCGTAAAGCATCACTGTGGCACGGGTGCTGCAGACCACCGACTCGCTGGAGGGAGAAACAGAAGCCCCACCGAGAGGAGGGTGAGATGCAGCATGATTGGGGCAGGCCCTTATAAAATAAGACACACACCCCTCCCAGCAGTCTTACACCCCCACCGAATTCAGCCCCATGGCTGCCATCAATAGGGTCCATCTCTCTCAAACCACCTGTCCCAGGTAAGAGATGAGACAGGAGGCTACATTTGTGTTAGATGTGGTTTACATACAAAGTCACACTTTACCTTTCGACCAGGGTTCTCCAACCTTGCAACTTTAAGACTTGTGGACTTCAACTCCCAGAATTCATGCTGGGATTGAATTCTGGGGGCCTGGGAAGTCTTAAAGTGGCCAAGATTGAAAAAAACCCTCCAAACTATGTGGAGAGAGGTTAAAAAGACAAGGCAAAAAAAATGAATGCAGCTGTTGCCAGAGCAGCACTGAGACACACACACACAGAGCCCAGAGCTCATTCAGGTTGGCCAGCTGGCTTTGCAAGGCCTTGAATTACAGCTACAATGCAAAACTGCAAAAAGGAACTTTGAGGGGACGGGAGAGGAACTGGCCAGGTGCAAAGGGTCTTCCTCCCCGTTTAGGATCCAGGATTAATGTCCCAGAGGAACCCTCTCGGCCCCAGCAGGGAAAAGGCATCCTGTCTCCTTGGTAAAGGCTTAGGACACCCAAACAGGCGGGCCCACCCTCCTGGAGGGGTCACAGCACTGGCACTCTCCAGCTGCAAGACCTGGGAGCTCATTGTCCAATACACACACACACAACTAACTTCATCTGGTCAGCCACAGAGACACACAGACACTCACCCGGCCTCTCTAAGCCAGGGTGCAACGCTGCCCAATACACCCATCAGAAGCTGAAGAGCTGTGCACCACCCACCCACCCAATTCTCCTCAGTTCCAGATAGTTAAATTTATTTGTTTGCATTTCATATTTCTCAACTGCCCAAAGCCTTCAGGTCAGGAAGATGCAGCATCTGTCAGTAAGAATAATTCATAGGCCGGAAAAGTAGCCACAAAATGATCTGGGCCACATTTCCATTGTCAAAGAGGGAGGGGCCCTTTGTGGCCTATGCAAAAAAGGATTAAGGGTGAAGTATGCAAAAGTATTTGCATGTTGTCAAACAATTTGTATTGTCCACAGCCCTGTCTCCCTATGTTCCCCCCACCCATCTGAAATTTGGATAAAGAAAGCTAATTTTGCCAGCTTCTTCTTTCTTTGGATGTTATGGGGAAGGGGAGAAAAAGGGAGGGAGGGAAGGAAGGAAGGAAGGAAGCCTAGTGAGTTCTTCATTTCTCCTCAAAGGAGTTGGAGGAATTGTTGTAACTTGCAAAACAGGAAAAACGGAAGGCCCAGGCAAGAAGGGCAGGGACGGAAGAAACCTTGCTGGGGGTGGAACTGAAATAAATGCCCACATATGAACTCTAAACTGCCAATTGCAGCCATAGATGCCAGAGGAGGAAAATGATTCCAGCTGTATCCAGGGAAAGCAGCCCTAGCCAAAACAAAAGCGGGACCCCCTCCCTCCCAGGAGGGCACAGCCCTCTCCTAGCCCCCCCCCCAGTTCCTCCCTTGCCAGGCAGTTGCTCTCCAGGCCCAGCCCCTCCCTCTCTTGAACTGGGAGAGCCAGGCCTCCAGGCAGGTTGGGGCAGAGCCCAGCCCAGCTGCCAACAGCTGTTCACTGGAGGAGGGGGAGGGGAGGGAAGGGGGGCAGTCATCAGACATTGACTTCTCTGGCTCCTGGGCTGCTCCGGTCCAGCCGGAAGGGCAGGGTTAGAACCACAAAGGCCCAGGGGAGGCTCTGAATCCGCTCACTGGTCTGGCAAGAGAGCAGCAGCCCAGCTGAGGATCCCTCCAAAGTAGGCCTCTCCCATCTTGGCCACTTTAAGACTGGCGGACTTCAACTCCCAGAACTCCCCAGCCTTAAAGTGGCCAAGGTTGGAGACCCCGGCTCTAAAGAACCAGACGCAGAGAACAATTTGTCCAAAACTATCGCAGGGCTTCACAAAGGTTAAAAAAAAAGCAAGCAGCAGCCGTGCAAAATGAGGTACTGAGAAAAATCAGCTTCCTGAAAACAGCAGCAGCTTTTCATTACAAGGGAGAGTTGAGCAAGTTTCTGCGCCCCGGGAAAGAACCCAGGCCTGGCACACCTGAAGGGGAAGCAGGGCAGCTGAGAGAGGAGGTTTCTGGCAGCCGGAGGTGAGGCTGCGGCTCCCACACAACTCCTTGATTTTCCACTCCCAAAGCCAGTGCATTATGCACCATCCCACACGGCACACGGCTTACGGCTTGTCTGCTTTGCATGAACGGTGCGGTCCAGAAGCCCCTGGCTTGCTTAATCCTGACAGGTAGTTCTACCTACGGGTGTCTGAAGCTGGACACACCTGGATGGAATCCACAGAATCGCTGCTTTCACCTGTTGGACTAAGCCATGGTTTTGTCCCACAAGCTAGGATTGATCGTGCGAAGGCATTCACTACATTCAGAATAGAGCTGGAAGGGACCTTGGAGGTCTTCTAGTCTAACCCCTGCTCGAGTCCAAGAAACCTACCATTACAGACAAGTGACTGTCCAGTCTTTTCTTAAAATCCTCCAGTGATGGAGCACCCACGACTTCTGGAGGCCAGTTGTTCCACTGAGTAATTGTTCTCACTGTCAGGGAATTCCTCCTCAGTTCCGGGTTGCTTCTCTCCCTGATGAGTTTCCACCCGTTGCTTCTTGTCCTGCCTTTGTGGCAGCCCCTCAAATACTGGGGGACTGCTCTCATGCCGCCCCTGGGCCTTCTTTTCTCTAGACTAGCCAGACTCAAATCCTGCAACCGTCTTTCATATGTTTTTGTCTCCAGGCCTTTCATCATCTTAGTTGCACTTTTTCCAAAGCCTCAACATCTTTTTTGAAATGTGGTGACCAAAGCTGGATGCAGGATTCCAGGTGTGGCCTTACTAAGGATTTATAAAGCGGCACTAATACTAAAGTCAATGCCCCCGTTTATACCACCAAGGACTGTATTAGCCTTTTTGGCTGCTGCCGCACATTCGGCTCAGCCCAGCTCAGAAAATGTGTGAATGCATCACAGGCAGAAAAAGGCCAAGGATTTGGTAACCGATGGCAGTTCAGGAGTGTTGCTCCCCCCCCCCCCCCGAGCTGGCTTGCCATGCTCGGTTCTTGCAGTGCCTGGTCCAAACGCAATCTAACCACAAGTGCAATGACGCAAGGAAGGAAACCCAAAGGTTGTGTCAAACAGGCCTCCTTCCTTCCAGGATGTTGTTGCACAAGGGGAAAAGTCACAACCTCCACCTCCTAAGTGACAGCATGAAGGTGATCTACCCACGGAGCAGGATCAAAGTGGCCCCACCCCCTTCTGCAGCCTAGCAGGGTGGATCTCCTGATCTGGTCCAAGACAGGCTGCCCCCCTCTCAATATCCAGACCACCTCTCAATTGCACCCAGCGCTGACTTCTTTGCACCCAGCAGAAACTTGCAGACAGCCCCCAGTCTGGAGAAATACTCCCCCTCCCCAACCCCCACTGGGGGGGGGGAGAAGAAGCACCAGAGTTGCTGCTTTTGTTTTAATCTCTCCCCACCCCTGTGCAAAAGCTTGCTTGTGTTTGGGCCAGGAAGGAGCAGGGGGTAGAGGTGATCAAAGGTCAGGGAGGCAGGGAGGGGGGTGGGGCTCGATCTCCTGCAGGCACAAGCCCCCCTCCAAGTGGGGGAGGGGAGGATGTGTCCACCTAGAAATGTTTAACCATGAGCCGCTGCCCAGAGATGACCACACAAACACCCAGCTGCCCTCTGGCCATGACTCTTGCAGAGGGAGAAAGGAAGGGGAGGACAAGTGGGGTCACACCTGGATCCTGGCCGCTTGGGGGGCACCCTCTGCTTCCCTTCTAAAAGCATGGGAAGTGACCCACAGACTGGCACATTCTGGAGTGGCACAAAATGCCAGGCCTCTGCGGAACCCTTGCCCTCCCCCCGCAGGCACAGCTCCCAGGGAGGCTGCAGCCTATCTCAGGACAGAGGACTACAGCCCCCCCCCCCAGCCGTGCAGTCTGCCTGGGACTTTTCTGGAGGAGCCCCTCCCAACACAGCCAGCCAGCTGGAAGGGAAGCAAGCATTGACCATGATGGGTCTCTTTCCCCAGAGAGTTGGTTGTGGGCAGGGGTCCCATCTTGGGGGGCGGGTGGGGAGGCAAGGAGGCACAGGGCCAGGGCACCTGGGGAGGGTGGAGAGGAGCAGAGGCAGCCCAAGGCGCAGGAAGAGGGAAGGGAAGCAGGCGGAGGCGAGGAAAACAGCAGCCTCACAGCAGCCCTGCCTTATAAGGGTATGTTGCAGGGCCTGGCCGGATCCGTGGAGAATGTGGGAATGTGAAGGGGGGGCTGGGAAGAGCCTGGAGACCTCCTGCCTGCCCCTCAATGGAGGCCATGGAGCCGGCTGGCCTGGCACCAGACAGCCTCTGCTCCCCAAATCAGCCTTATGTGGGGCTCTGAGTTGTAGGTGGGGGAAGGGGCAAAAGGAAGGTTGCAGAATAGGGTCCCTGCAGGAGCCCAGCACACAGGCACCAACCCCCCCTCCCCCCCACGAGGCCTTTTCCACAGGTGGGCACCAACATGGCAATAGCACTTAGACTTCTATACGGCTTCACAGGGCTTTATAGCCCTTTCTCTCTAAGCGGTTTACAGAATCAGCCTCTTGCCCCCAACCATCTGGGTCCTCATTTGACCCACCTCAGAAGGATGGAAGGCTGAGTCAACCTGGAGCCTGGTGAGATTTGAACTGCCAAATTGCAGGCAGCCGGCAGTCAGCAGAAGAAGCCTGCAGTACTGCACTCTGACCACTGCGCCACTGTGGCTCCTATTCCTCCCCACTCCTCCCCCCATGCCACATTCACCTGCCCGGGGACTTCTCCGGCTGCTGGGCCTGGGTCTTCTTCGAGGGGTCAGGCAAAGGGGCCTTTGGCTTGCCCAGCGTGATCCTGCCAAGGGAAGCGAACATGCCCACTACGTGCTGCCAGGGGCTCGGTTGGCAGGAGGGGGCCATGACTCCAAGGATTGAGGCAGGGTTGCCCACCCCCTTCCTTGCCAGTGGAAGCAAGTCCTTCTCTGACTGCCCCCCTCATGTGTAAGAGAGTCAGCTGCACTCAGAGGGGCACAGGTGGGCTGGGGGTGCAGAGCTGGGGGGGCTCTTCCCCTCCCACCTCCAAGCACACCTGAACTGGGTGGAGTGTGTCTCCTTCTCCTTCGGAGGAGCTGGGGCTGATCTGTGGAAAGAGGCAATTCTGGTCTGGAGGCCCCCAGGGGCCCAAGACTTCCCAGGGGGTCCCACGGCTCAGTGGCAGAACCCCCGCCCCTTCCGCAGAGCAGGCCCCATACACCCCTGTGTGGGGCAGAGAGGAAATGCAGCTGAGGGGCCCAGAGCACAGCAAGAGGCCAAGCGGGGCAGGGCCAGCACCTGCCCAAAGGCTCCTCATATGTGCATGCAACACCTGGAGGGCCCCACTGGGGCAAAAGGGGGCAATGTAAGGGGCCAGCAGGAGGCGGTGGGGGGCAGCAAGGAGCGTCCCACAAGAAGAGGGCTCCTCCAGGCATCTGAGCCAGCAGAGCCCGCTGAGGCTCCGCAGCTGAGTCACTTCCTGCTGAGCGGACGGCATTTTCCGGCTTCTTCAACTTGGGACATTTTAGGAAAAGGGGGGGGGACAAGACGGAGTGGCTGCCACTCTGCGGAGAGGGGGGGATGAGGAGCCAGGAAAGAAATGAGGCGGGGTCTTGAGGCCCCCCCTCAGTGGAGGGAGAGAAATCCTGGGCTTCTGGGGGGGAGCAGGGGGGCAAGGAAGTGGAGAGGACTGTCCAGGGAAAGCGCCCAGAGAGGAAGAGAGGAGAGGAATTCCTGGCCATCTAGGGAGCTGGAAGGGGGGCCCAGGGTCACCAACCCTGGCAGGGAGAGCAGGAAGGTGTTGGGAGAAGACCCCCCCCTTTAGTTCGGGAGGGAGGGAGGGGGAAGGGGCCCTCCCCCTTACAACCTTTGAGTGGGACCCATTTTGGGGGCAACCATGGTTGGGCCAGCCCAGCAGCAGCCTCCTCCCTGCTCGCCACCCACTCAGAGACCTCAGAAACAGAAGCCGGAGCGAAGTCACAATGAGCAGCCCTGAAGGGGGTGGGCGGGTGGGGAGGGGGCTCCGTTCTGCAGACAGACAGGCTCCCTTCCCTGCAGGGCCAAGAAGCCCTGGGCCCTTTTCCCTGACCTACCATTCCCTTGTCATTCACAAGTAGTCCTCGACTTACGACCATAATTGAGCTCAACATTTCTGTCGCTAAGCAAGACTGTTGTGAGATGCGTTTTGCCGCATTTTACAACCGACCGTCATAACTGCGAACCAGTGGCCAAGCATTCAAATTCTGATCACGTGACCACAGGGAGGCTGCACCGGTCACAAGGGTGAAGAACGGTCGTGTCCCTTTTCCCGGTGCTGCCGTAACTCCGAAGGGCCGCTAAACGAAAGGCTGGGAGTGGAGGAAAGTCGAAGGCTACCTGTCCTGAGCTGGCAGGTAAGGTCTAATCGTCCAGAGGAAGGAAGGAAGGAAGGTCAAGGAGGCCCAGCTGAAGCCCCTCCCTTCCTGGGCTTTGCTCCCCTCCCCTCCCCTGAACTGAAGCCAGCCCCCCTCCCCTCCTCCCATTCAGAGCAGATAAAAGTGGCCTCCATGCTGGCCCCCCATTTCTCCTGTTAATCCACCTGGGCCCCTCCCAGCAATCCTGTTTCCCTCCCACCCAGCTTCTGCTTGGAGGGGGGGCTCTTGGGAGGGGGGGAAGGAGCTCTCTGGACCTCCAAACAGGAAGGCTCCACGGAGGAACCCCAGGCCCCCCGTTACTGATAGACCTCTTTGCTTCCTGGGTCTCTCACCCCCTCACTCAAAGGGACAAGAGAAAGGTCTCTGTATTTGGGGGGGGGGCTGGCTGGGGAATTCTGGGCGTTGAAGTCCACAGGTCTCATAGGGGCCAAGGTTGGACTGAAGCCCTGCCGTTTTAGCAAATTAAGAAGCATGGAAGCATTCAATCTTTTAATTCAAGGGCCTGGCTTGCACCCCTGCACTTTGCTTTAAAGTAGAGCAACTTGGGCTGCTTAGTTCTAGGCAGAATCTTCACCATTAAGGTTAAGATGAACCATGCCTCCCCCCCTCCCCCCCCAGACAGACACAGGCCCAGAGAGAAAAAGGGAACTGGGGGGAGTTGCCAGGCCCGGCTTCCTGCTCTTTGGACGGAGCAGACTTGGTGGCTCTAGAAGCAGCAGGCCAAGCCCCCAGCTGGCCAGAAGTGCCCCTCAGACTAGTTCCCCACTTCCAGAGGTTTTACAAACGGAAAAGTAGGGAGGGCAGAAGGGAAATTCCGAACTGGCAACCAGGCTGGGTGTGTCCTGGCAGAGGAAACGTTTAAAGTAAGTAAACCTCACTAACACTGATGATGTTCCCTAGTTGGGTCATGAAACGTCTGCGAGAAAACAACCAAACTCAGAGAGCATTAAGGACCCCTCAAGTAAAATTCAGTTTGGATCTGTTTCTGAACCCGCAAAGCCCCCTCAAACTGGGCTTGCTTTTCTCCCCCACTAATGCTACCCCCCTCTTCTCTTACCAAACGTGCCAGGGAACTCTCCCCTATCCCCAGCCCCCGAGAGAGCTGGGCACGGGGCAGGAGAAAAAAACAGGGAAGTGCTTTAAGCGGGTAAGGCATCAGGTCAGAAACTGAGAGATGGGGAGGTCTGGTCCCACCTTAGGCACAAAAGCCGGCTGGGTGATTTGGGCCCAGGCACCAGGTGGCTGGGAGTTGTAGTCCTGCCAAGCACGAAAGCCAGCTGGATGACTTGCTTTCGTGCTTGGCAATCGTCACCAGGAGATGGTGAGTTCTAGCCCCATCTTAGCTATGAAAGCTGGCTGGATGACTTTGGGCCACTCATTCCCTCTCAGCCCAACCCTCCCTCATAGGGCTGTTGTGCGGGAAACAACCAGAGGAAAGAATCCCATGTATGTTTGTTCCCTTGAGTTATTTATAAAAATAATAAAGGCAGGATACAAATAAATGCAACATATTAAAAACAGACCTCGTGAGAACCCTCCAGTGCAGACCGGGGCAGCTGAGAAACACTAAAGGCTCACTTGGGGGGGGGGGGGGAGGGACAATTGTCCTCCTTCCCCACAAATCTCACTAGAAGGGGCTGCTGCAAGACCCAAGGCCACTGGAGAGAATTGCTCACAGCCACAACTTCTCTTTCTGATGCAGACCACAAAGCAGAGGTGGGCAGGTTACTCACAAAAGCTGTGCTGTCGTCCATCCGTCCCTCCCCCACCCCCCACCCACCCCCGGTCGCCAGAATTCTCTGTTACTTGTGTTTCCCCCCCCCCTTCTTTTTTTTTTCTTTTTCTTTACAGATTTTTGGCAAATTTTCCTTGCTCTCTAGGACTGCTGGACAAGCCTCTGGTTCCAGGGCAGGGCTGGGCAACTATGGCCCCTATGGACTACAACTCCCAGAATCCCCATAGTTGCCCACCCATTCCAGGGTGTGTTTGATTGAGCAGCCAGCTGGGTTGGGGGGCAGATGGGGAGGAGGACAGGGAAAGTGGATTTGATAATGGTCACATTTCCTACTTGATTCTTTGATAACCAAATTTTGAGTGAACTTTTCTTTCTGGAAAGGCAGAAAGTCAGTGGAAATAAAGCCGGTGACCCTAAGACTCCCCCTCCCTCCTGGTTTCCAGCCTCCATGCTGCCTGGGGAATTCTGGGAATTGGAGTCCACCCATCATCACATAGTTGCCAAGTTCAAAAAGCCTTGTTCTAAAGGCTTGCGGCTTATTGCCTTGGCCTCAGGACCGCAGCTGTAGAAAAGAATAAAACTTTTCCTCTCTAATCTGGCTGCAAGGCATGGGAGAGTATCTGTCATAATGCCGACCCTGCTTCAAAAGCCTCTTTTGTGTTTCTAGAGGCCTCCCGGCTGGCCTGCACTCCTAACCTGACAGAAGTTTGCAGAAAGGCATTTTAATTATTTTATTTATACCCTGAGCTGGCTGCTGCAGTGCATAACCAATTTCTGCTTTTCCTGAAATTATAGCCCAGCCTTCATTCTAAATTCCTGCATGTTGGCTCTTTCCAATCCCCTCATTCCTTACCCTGCACATGCACCTTCCCTCCCACCTAACGCCCCCCCCATGGGAATGAGGGGGAGGGCTCTATCCATAGTCAGGAACTTAGAGTAGGGATGTCCAACCTTGGCAACTTTAAGACTTGTGGACTTCAACTCCCAGAATTCCCTGGACAGCTCTGGCTGATGAATTCTGGGAGTTGAAATCCACAGGTCTTAAAAGTTGCCAAGGTTGGACATCCCTGGTTTAGAAAATGAACACAAAATGTGATGCTGTATACCTTTAAATAAAAACAATTTTTTCCATGAAGTTAGCTTCTTTCATATGAAGGAAACCTGTATGCCCATTTGGATGAAAGCAGGATTAAAAATAATTTAGCAGCCAGAAGAAAGTCGTAACGGCATCATTGTGACATGGAAGGAGAAATGATCTAGCTGGCTTCCCTAAAAACTTTGATTCAAGCCTTTTAAACTACACTACGCTACACTACAGTAAACCATGGTGGACTAACTACAAAGGTTACTAAGGCATGCATTTCTCTCTCTCACACACACATGCAGAACAAACTAAAGATTTCCTTACAAGCTTCTGAGTAACACTCAAATAAGAACGGGAGCAGACAAATTCATGGAAGGTTACTGTCCAGTTGTAAGCAGTAGTTGAGAAGAGCCTCCATGTACAGGTATTGTATACCTTTCAGGCCAACAGCAAAAGTACCAGCAATGGCTGATTTATCTCTCATGCTTGAGTCTAAAAGCTTTCCCAAACCTGGACTCTCCAAGTGGCCCTCGAATTTCCTAATTCCCGGGCTACAAGAATGCCTTTGGGCTTTCTTACTGGGGATAATGGGAACTGGAATCCAAAGCTGCTCGAGATCCAATTGATAGGGGTGTGGGGTTCCCTTGAAAAGAAAAGATGTGCCCCGGACACACTGCCCTGCTGGTAGGGAGCAGCCAAGCCCCATCCTCTCCCTACCAGAGCCCCTTCCCCTAATCCACAAGCAGCTCAGGGCATCCTCCCAACTCACCCAACCCTCCAACCCTCCCGGCTGCTGCTTACCAAAGGCCGGCTCTACCCTGAACGGGGCTCCGTGCAGCGGACAGACCAAATCTGGCGACCCGGGTCGGGGAGGCTAGGCCGAACCGCAGAAGCCCCCGGCCGCCCCGCCGGCCTTCTGGTCGCGGCTCTTCCGGCCGAGGGAGTCCGGGCGCCCTCCCCGCCTCCGAGGCCCACCTGGCCGGCCATTCCGGCGGAACTTCCGACGGCTGCGAGCTGATCCGCCTTCCGGAGAGCCCCCTCCCCGGGGGCTGCAGCCTCGGAGCGCCCCGCAGAAGGGCTGAGGGGGGGGCGGAGGGGCCTCCGGGGCGGCCCGCGATGACTAAGGCGGCAGGCAGGAAGCAGCGCCCGAGGCGGAGGGGCGCCGGGCCTGCTGCCTGGGTCTCCGCTCGCCAAGGGCGGGCAGGGCCTTCCCGCTTCGGCCAGGGGCTGCCCGGCGGCGCTTGCCACAAAAGCCCTCCGCCGCGCTCCCGTCCCCTCAGCTCAGGCACAGCTGAGCAAGCGGCCCCAGCCGGGCAGGAGGGCTGTGCGGTGCCTGCCCCAGTGGCAGAGGAGCAGGTGAGGGAGCCGCCGAGGCGGGCAGGTGGAGCCCAGCACCGGCAGCTTCGGGCGGGGGGCTGGGCGGGTCCCCAAACGGGGATGGGACTGGCCCGCCTAAGCCTGGCATCTCCCGCGCCCCCCTTCGCAAGACCCCCCGTCGGTCCCCACTCCAGCCCCCGCCCCCTCCCCCCGCTGGGCCCCCCTTCCTCCCGAGGTGCCCGGCCAGGTGGCGGCGGCGATGCTCCCCACGCAATAGACTCAGGTGAGCCCCCGCGCAAGTCGGCGGGAGAGGAGAAGCGAAGCTAAAGGGAAGGCCTGCGAAGGCCCCCATCAGCCGGGGGGGCTCCATTCTGCCGGTCATGCGGGGCTTCCAGGGCCCTCTGGCGGGGGGAGGCCCTCGCTTCCCCCTCGCCTCTGCGGGAAGGGGCTACCCAACTTGGCGCTTCCGGAGGAAGGGGCGTGCGGAGCCCACACTCCACTCCGGAAAGCGGGCGGGATCTTTTCCGGGGGTGGGCGCCCCTCTCCGCCCGGCGAAGCCCCTTCTCCACGCGGGGAAGTCGCCCCATTTCCGGGGCTCGGGGGGTCCCCCCGGCAGCCCTTCGCCAACTTCAGCCGCCGAAGCCACGTCGGAGTTGCCCGCCAGGCGGGAGAGGCCACCCTTCCTCTGCCCCGCCGGCCGACCCACCCCCGCCCCAGCCAGGCACGGCCGGACGGCCCCGCCGCAGCCCCAAAGTCGCGGCTCCTTCGGGGCGGAGACGAGCCGGGAGCCCCGCCGCGCCCGCCCTCCCGCCTGGCTGCCAGGCAGCGCGGGTAGCGGGCCGGGCGCGGGCCCAGACAACAAAGGCGGCCGCCCGGCAGGTACTGACCTCATGTCTGCTGCTTTGTGCGCGGCGCTGCAGCCTCGGCAGCTGCTGCTGCTGCTGCTGCTGCCTCTGCTGCTGCTCTCCCGCCGCCGCCGCCGCTTCCGCTTCCCAGACCTGGCTGGGTGGGGACGTGGGTGGGGCCGGCCCGGGCTGCTCCCCCACCTCGGCCGGGCGGCCTCCGCGCTCCGTCGCCGCGGGCTGCGCTCAAGCGGCGGCAGCACCAGCAGCCCCCGCCTGGAAGCCCTCCGACCGCGCCCGCCGGCCGCTTCCTTCCGCCCCTTCGCCCGCCGCGGCGACGGCGGCGGCTGCTCCCCGGGCCCGGCGCCCCCGGGGGCTCATGGCCCCGATCCCGCGCCGCGCACAGCCAGGCCCGGCTGGGACGGCAAGCAGGCGCGCGCCCGCCCGCTTTGATCCGGCGGCGGTGCCCGTGCACTGCCCCCCCGCCCGCCGCTTTCCAGCAGGCACCGCTGCGGCGCCTCTTAAAGGGGGCGAGGCCGGCGCGCTTAAAAGGGCACCGCGAGGGCCGCCGCGGTGGGTGGGAAGGGGGGTCTTCCCCGGTGGGGCGTCGGGCGGCCGCCGGCTCCGAGTCGCGGGGGTCGCCCGCCCGGGCCGCGGCTTCGCGCAGAGCCGCCTCTGAATTCGCAAAACGCCCTTGCGAGGCAGGACGGGCTCCTTGGGCAGGCTGGCGCTTCCGCGGGGAGACGCGACTCGAGCCGCCGTGGCCGAGAGCAAAGCAGCCCGGCCTCCCCGCCCGCAACGGCGCCGGCGACTTTCGCCCTGCTGAGCTGCGGGGGGTGAGCCCGGGATGAAAGAGGGAATCCGGACCCTCAAGGGGGCCTGGAGGACAGTGCCAGACCCCCCCCACAGCTTTCGGGGTTGGCCAGGCAGCAGCTGCTTGGTCCTGGGGTGGGGAGGCTGCGGAGCCTGGTGGTCCCCTCACCTTCCCATCCCCCTGCTTCTGCTGGCGCCGCAGCTGGTCCCCCCAAGGGGGTGGCGGTTGGGCCCCTGCCCTGCTCTCTCCACTCAGGGTTTCTGCCTGTGCAAGTGCAGCACATTTTGAGGGGGGGGGCAGGAGAAGGCCCTCTTAAAGGGGGGGAGGGGGCTGAATAATTTTCATCTGTATGCTCAGAAGGTCCTTTTCTCCTGCTCCTCCTCAGCTGCTGCAGGGGCCCAAGAGGCCAGCTGTGCCCGTGGCATCCACCTCCTCAGGTCCTCTGTTTGGATTGTGGGAGGGAAGCCAAGCCTGCCCAGAGCAGTAAGCGCTCGGTGGCCGTTTGTGCCAGCCCAGACCCCCAGTCCTCGTGCACCGTTGATTCCCACAGACTTACGGAACACACATCTGTACCCACATTTGTGGGGTCCGAACACCCATTGTTGCAAAGTGGGGAGCAGCACATCCTCCCTGGAACCAATAGATCCCTCGAAATCAATGAGGTTGAGCAACTTTACTAATTTGCAGAAGGTAAGTACAGCAGCCAGTCAGGCAGGAGCATCCCACGCATTGGCCCAAACCCCACAACAGGCTGCGTTTGGGGTCAGCAACTGTTCCTTTCTTATCCTTGGGCTGCCAGTTGGCTGAATTTCGTGGCTGCCCGTCACGGCTGGTATCCTCGGGGCACCTGGAGCAGGAGGGCCTGCTGTGGCACCAGCCTCACCATCTCCACACTGGCTTCTTTCTGGGGCTTGACGTGGGTGCTGAGCACCACCTTGGCCTGCCCGGGGAAGCTGAGCTCCTTCAGGCTGAGCTGGGCGGGCTGCGGCCCCAGGTTGAGGATTACCAGGAGGCTAGAGCAGGCGCCCGGCCGGAGGAAAGCCACAAGGTCGTCGGCATGACTAGGGAGTGGCAGCAGGGTGAAGTCGGTGTCCTGTAAGGAGAAGGACTTTGCGTGCAATTCCAGGAGGGACTGGTACAGGGCTGCCAGCGGGGGTCTGCTGGGCTTTCCTTCCTGTTAGGAGGAGGAGGAGGAGGGGGAAGGGGAAGGGGAAGGGGGGAAAGAGAGAGACCACGGCAACTGAGATGGGTTTTCTGTGTCCCAGAAAGCACATGGGGAGTGAATCTGGAACCACAGCCTCCCTTTCGTCACTATTCCATGTTGGCTCGGTACTTAGAATGCAATATTGCAGGCTAACTGTGCCCACAGCCAGGAGTTCGATTTTGACTGGCTTTTTCCAAGATCGGTAAAATGAGGACCCCGATTGTTGGGGGAAATATGCTGACTCTGTAAACCGCTTAGAGACGGCTGTAAAGCAGCAGTCCCCAATCAATGTGGCACCAGGCACGAGTTCTGTGGAAGGCAAGTTTTCCACACACCCCGGGGGGGAGGGTTTCACATGCAACCTAGATCCCAGGCACGCCCATCCGCTGCTAATGCGGCCTGGTTCCCAACAGGCCATGATCGGTATCGGTCCGTGGCCCAGAGGTTGGGAACACCTGCTGGAAAGCACTCTGAAGCAGTATATAAGTCTACCTGCTATTGCTATTCACAGGACAGCTGGGTGGCCCCTTCACACAAAGCAAAACTCTTCTCTCATAGACGCTGGAGGCGGCAGCCTGTGGCTCTCCAGCCGGAGTTTCCCCCTCCCTAGAAATGGTTTACGCAATTTGCGCTGAGGACGTCCCCAACGCCCGCCAGCCACGTGCCCTTTGACGGGAATAAAGCCCCATTCTTCCTCTGGGGTGCCACTGAGTAGGCCTGTCCTTGGCCCCCAGCCTGAACGGCTGATCTGTACTCTCTGGAACCTGGATCCGTGCCCATGGGCTTCCCCGGGTGCAATGGCCGTGGGGAGATGGTGTGACATCAGATGCCCAGTGAGGTCATGGTCTGCAAAATGCTATCCTGGCCTGCCTCATCATCTACCTATGTGGGTGGTTTGTGTGTCCACTGCATGGCCACGTGTGACACTTTGAATTCCACTCTGGTTAATCAAAACCCTGAGCCAATTAGAAAAATATTCCTGACGTAAAATACTTCACATTAAAAAGAAACTTTTAAAACTGGTAATAAGTGGCAAGTTCTCCTGAAATTGAGTAATATAATTTTCTCTTTCAGGAAAAAGATATCCCATATACAAGTTGCTTAACTAGGGTTTAAAACTCTACTTGGATAGAGCCGAGGTGGCACAGTGGTTAGGGTGCAGTACTGCAGCTATTTCAGCTGACTGCTAGTTCAGCAGATCAGCAGATCAAATCTCACCGGCTCAAGGTTGACTCAGCCTTCCGAGGTGGGTAAAATGAGGGCCCAGATTGTTGGGGGCGATATGCTATTTAGTATACTGTCTTTGGTGTAAGCCGCCCAGAGTCCTCGGAGAATGGGCGGCATAGAAATATGACTAATAAAATAAATAAAACGTGGCTAGATTCATGCAAACGCACGAGTGAAGGGCAGGTTAGTTTTCATCTGAGACTGGGCCTTTTTAGGTGGTTAGATTAAGGTGAAACTAGAAGAGCAAAGTTGCCAAGGTTGGAGACCCCTGGACTAGAAAACTTCCAAGGTGCCTCCCGACTCTGTTTTTGGAGGGGTAAAGGCCGACTTCCCCCTCTAAGGAGACACTAGGGAGACATTCTTATTTGGCAGAGTTGCAAAGACTGAGGGTGGGCCAGGCCTTGTGGTGGTGGTGGATTTTCTCACCATCAGCTCGAACTCCAGCGGGAGCGGTGACCTTGGCCCCCCTTGCACCAGAGGCACTCCTGGAAGAGTGAAGAGCAGCACCCCAAGGATTTCCCCCCAGCCACCAACAGGCGAGAGTCCCCTGGGTACCTGGAAGAAAGCACAAAAGGAGTGTTTCTTTGCCTTTGGATCCCCCTCCTCTGGATGCCCTTCGCCCCCCTCGCCTCTTTCCAGCTGCCCAGGTCTGTCTCAAGCTCTTGCTGACATAGCCGATCCCACCGGGATTATTTTGGTTTCCCAGCCAGGGCACCACATGGGTGACAAAAACTGGATTCCACCCACGGTCCTATAAACAGCTTTGGCTTCCAGTGTTTTGGTGTGCTTGGGGTAGAACTGGCAAGAACCTCAAAGTGTGCCCAGAAATCCCTTCCTTACTGCCCAGCTGGGCCACGGCGTGCCAGGGAGCTGCAAGGATCCCTGTGCCAGTTGCAGCAGTGCCTGAGCAGAGAGATTTCTCTGGGTTCCCGGCAGGTGGCAGGTGAGGATGACCCTGCTGGGCATCCCCTCAGAAGCTCCACAGGTCTCAGTCCGGTCCCATACGATGAGGGCCCTGCAAGGGAGAAGCAACATCTTGAATCTGTCCTGGCACCCCATGCCTGCAGTCCCCAGAGCCACCACCAGGGGTGCACGCCCTGCTGGAATGAAGGGGGAATTGCAAAATACGGGAAATGCTGCCAGCTCACCATTCATCCCGTGGATTGTTTTGCCTCCGGTCATCAAGGGCGCCCCAGGCCTTCAATACCTGCAATCACAGTTCACAAACATCCGTCGTTCTTGAATCCCGGGCTGCTTAAGGTAGAATAACTAAGGAATCCTGGGCTGGGGACTTTGGGCTTCCCTCTTAAGTGGCCTCCTGCGTGTTAACACGGCTTTTGTTTGTAGGTCCATTGTCGTTGGGGCCGCAGAAAGTCTTCCAGATTTTAATCAGAGCAGCAAAACATCAGACAGCGAACTCGTCCCATTTCCACCCTTAACATATGCAGCAATTCGCATTTTATAACTCCATTAAACAATGATACATCATTCCGCTTAAAGTGCGCTCTCAGCTAAGTATTAAAACATTTTTTAAAAAACTGCTGACATGAAAGTACTGCGGAGTACTTTAATGATACAGTATAGTAATTAAAACATAAGGAAAGCTTCCAGGCTGCCATTTTAGCAGTATGGCTTCTTAAGTCTTTCTGATCTATAGTTTTGACAGACAAAACCAAAGCTCTGTTTCCTTACTTGTCAGGATCAGTTGTGGGTAAGGAAGCCTGAGCGAATGCAGGTTCTGCATTAATCCAATGGAGTTTTCTTGGGAAGGTTTACCCCTACTCTCCCTAGCCCCACATCAAAGGGGCCAGATCTGGAGGGATGCCATGGGTGTCTCTGTGCGCGTGCAAGTCTGCCTTTCTATCTGTCTGTTCATGCATGCAGCAAGGGCAATGCCATCTCCCTGCAGCACAGAAAGCCAGCAAAAGGCATGAGGTCCTCACACCATACACACTGCCTACCTGGAAACAGCTTTTCTTTTTCCAACCGTCTTGGCAATAAAATGAAATGTAAACCATTTGAAAAACAAAAGTTTATGTTTTGCTTGCTGTCACTGCAAGAAGGAATACTTCTAGCCAGGAATTCCCAAGAGACACCCGTACAGCCAATTCCATGTTTTTTCTCCTTTACTGATAAACAGCAGGAAGAAAGAAAAAACAGTCGAGAGCAGCATAAAAACAAGCGAGTTGATGTCTCTTGTACCCCATAAAGTGTTATGTACTATAAAAGGGCATTCAGAAGCGCCCAAATGCAGCAGAGAGAGAAAAGGAGGCATCGAAACGAAGCCATGGTGCCTGTGGTGTGCAGAAGTTGGATTGCCGCGTAGATGACATCTGTATTCCAGGAAGGTTTATGCATTGCAACAAACACATACATATGTGATACAAATATATATATATATACAGCAAGTTAAGTTTATACACCGTGCTACACCTGTTTTTGTTCGGTATTCATTGAATAAGCCACAGTAGGTTGGCATCACATTAACCCTAAATCAGGGGTTACAAGCCACGGGGAGGATGTGGATAACATTCCTAGAGGATGTTATGCCAAGCAAAGCAAGCCGCAGTATGATTTAGGGTGATCATAGGGTGCTGTTCCATTCCCCTCCCACTCAGGTTGTTACTGCAAATAACTGGCTGATTTCCAGGAGTGAAACTCACCATGAGGAGGCACCAGGCAGGGTCTTTGTCCACCAAAAAACCGTGCAGGCCTTTGGACTGCCAAAACTGTAGGGCCTCCTGCAGGATACAGCCAAAAAAAGAAGGGAATAGAGGCAGAAGCCCAGCCTGGAAGCCCCTGAATAGAGTAGGACTGACGTCTGGGCAAGAGTTGTGTTCCTCAGCAGAGAACAGAACAACTTTAAGCTTGGAAAAATGCCAGCCGACGTGATGGCTTTGCCCCTCTGCGGTCAGGGCGCCTTGCCCTTCAGTCTGATTCCAAGCTAGGATTGACACGCATGGAGAATGGAGGGTACCCCCCCCCACCGCTGGCCCACCTCTGAACCTGGGGGAGCGTTCCAAATCATAAGCTGCAAATGCTGGTGATACCTTGAGGAGCTGCACTGTTTGATTGCTCTCAGCTGATGCGCCGCCCTCTTCTCCCCAAGGTGGAAGTTCAAGCAGGATTCGGATTCCTGGGAGGTCAGGAAGGGAGAAACACAGGTGGCAAAAAAACAACAGCCATTGACCCAAGGTTAATTTTTGGAGGCCATCGCTGCTTCAAGGTGAGCTAATATGAGCCAGCAGGGTGTGGCAGCAGCCAAAAAAACCAATGCAATCCTAGGTTGCAACAAAGATGATGAGCGGACTGGAGGCTAAAACATATGAAGAACGATTGCAGGAGTTGGGTATGTCCAGTCTAGTGAAAAGAAGGACTGGGGAGACATGATAGAATCATCCAATATCTGAGGGGCTGCCCCAAAGAAGAGGGAGAGGGGATCCACCTATCCTCCAAAGCCCCTGAAGGCAGGACAAGAAGCAACGGATGGAAACTAATCAAGGGGAGAAGCAACCTGGAACTAAGGAGGAATTTCCTGACAGAAATATTAGCCAGTGGAACGGCTTCCCTCCAGGAGTTTTGGTTGCTCCATCACTGGAGGCTTTCAAGAAAAGACTGGACAACCATTTGCAGGGGGTTGGACTAGAAGATCTCCAAGGTCCCTTCCAATTTTGTTATTTTGTTAATAGTTGTATCACCTATTATAAAACTATATTAGACCCTCGGTGGTGTAGCGGACTAAAGTGCTGTTAAGTGCTAGCACTTAGCTGCCAGCTGTCTGCAATTAGTGCAAGTTCGAATCTCACCAGGCTCAAGGTTCACTCAGCCTTCCATCCTTTTGAGGCAGGTAAATTGAGGACCCGGATTGTGGGGGCAATAAGCCAACTTTGTATAAAACAACACCGCTTAGGGGGGGCCGAAAGCCCTAATAAGCAGGTATATACAAAAAAGTATTCAGGCTATTGCTATAATGCATTGTAAGCCGCCCTGAGTCTATGGAGAAGGGCGGCATATAAATTGGACTAATAAATAATAATAATAATAAATATTGGGCAAAGTAAAGGATAGGTTTATTCACAGCTTTTTAGCCAAAAATTGGAGTGTCATTCTTCTTTTGTTTTTAACCTCTGTTCACTGCCCAAAGTCAGCATGTTGAGTTGGGTAGCCATATAAATGGAACTCCATGGATATAGAAAACAACTGAATGGAGCCTCCAAGGTCAGAGGCAGTCTACCTCAACAAATTAGAAGGACAGGAGAATGGAAAGGACATTTTCTTGTCATTGCTGGGGAGGTGTGGGGGTTTCCCTGAGGAACCTTGCCAGCCCTTTGGGGAAGCAGAGCAACCACCGGACAACTTCCTGTGGACTTCAACTCCCAGAATCCCCCAGGCAGCATCAGTTCAATGGACTTTGGCTTGATCTGGCTGTGGGAATCTCTAGAGAAGAAAAACTCCCCCTGGGTTCTTCATCCCCAGACGTTATCCGGCGTCTGGCCTGGGTCTGATTTGTCCAGAGATGCTGTCTCTCCAGGACTCTCCATTTTTTTACCACCCAAGCTTGCCAGGCCACCAAGCAGGGGTCCCAACAGTCCCTTCTGGCTATTGACCAGCCCAGCCCCTCTTTCAGGGCACCGGGCTCACCACAGCAATTGACCAGCCCCTCAAAGCACCTCGGATCTGGGGAGAACGGAAGCAAAGCAGCAGGGGGGTCTGGCCCCACCTGGCAGTTCTGTCCAGTACCTTTCTTGCGCCCATCAGTCACCAGAGCTTGCAGCTGTGCCAGCGATCCATGGGCAGGGATGATCTGGGTCAGGTTGGCCCCTCTGCCTTCAAGGATAGGGCCCAACACCAAGGCCTGGATGGGCAGGGTTGCCAGCTGGTCCAGCTGCTGCCTGACGCCTGCATGGAGGGAAGGGGGCATTGAGGGGGCACCAACAGCCTGGAACCAATTTGCCCAGCACTCACACCTTCCTGTCCTTACCTGCCAGGTCTCCCCACCCATCGCCATCGGAGTCCGGGAAGGAGGAGGGGGGCAGGTGGTAGAAGGCAGCCTTTTGCCACCAGCCCAGGGGTGGGTGAGGCCGGGGCAGGGAGAGGAGCAGAGCCACGGCCAGAAGCAGCATGCAGGCAAAGAGGCCGCCCAGCAGGCTGATCAGGGCTTTGCGGAGTCCGGGCCAGGGGGCAGCGCTGCCCTGCTCAGCCACTTCCTGCTGGCTCAGATAGGTGGCGCTGGGGGCCGCTTTGGCCAGCAAGGGCAGGTGCTCATTGGGCACGAGGGTGGCACTGTCTTCCAGTTTGCCCATCCTTCTTCACTCCTTTGGGCACGAGCTGTTGAGGGTGGGAGAAAGAAGGAAGAAGCAGCAGGAGGGCGAAGCTCAGAGACAAATCATACACTGGTTAATTGTTCTGTCAGGAAATTCCTCTTCGATTCCAGGTTGCTTCTCTCCTTGATTAGTTTCCAACCATTGTTTCTTGTGTTGCCTTCGGGTGCTTTGGAGAATAAGATGAGCCCCTCTTCTTAGGGGCAGCCCCTCAAACTTTGGAATCCTGCTCTCATGTCACCCCTAGTCCTTCTTTTCTCTAGACTGGCCAAACCCAACTCCTACAATCGTTCTTCCTATGTTTTTGTCTCCAGGCCTTTAATCATCTTTGTTGGCTCTTCTCTGCACTTTTTCCAAAGTCTCAACATCTTTGTAACGTGGTGACCAAAACTGGATGCCGTGTTCCAGGTGTGGCCTTAGTAAGGCTTTATAAAGCAGTACTAACGCATCACGTCATTTTGATTCTGTGCCTCTTGTTTATATGACCCAGGATTGTATTAGCTTTTTTGGCTGCTGCCGCACACGGCTGGCTCTGTGTGGGGAGGGCTTTTAAGCAGAGACCGGAGACAGCGAGGCTAGCTCTGGACCCGTTTTCAGCCGGCAGCAATGCTTGTGTGCTGCCTGGTGGTGCAAGCAGGGAGTCAGCCCGCCCCCATCATCAGCTGTTTTGGGGAGACCACCCCCCTCCTCCAGCTCCCAGGCCAAAAGACCGCAGGAAAGTGACACATTGCTCAGGTATTTCTGAAGGCAGGAGGAGAGCCGGGCAACCTTGCACAAGAGTGGCGGCTTGGAGATAAGGAGGTTCCAGAGTTCATTCCTGCGGGAAGCCCCACATTCTGGTGCGGACTTGTTTGCTTGCGACTGTGGCAGTGGCCAGGGTTTTGAGGCCGTGCCTGTGCCAAGGGCTGTTTGCAAAGGCTGTGGGGCATCCCTTCTATGGTCAGCCCAGGCTCGGCCCCGGTCTCTGCTCAGTTCCCCATCCTCAAAGGAAATCCACACCCCGGCAGCAACAGCCATTTGATATATAAATAAGAAGATTGATATATAAATAAATGTATAAATGAGGCTGTGCAGCCTTGTGATTTTAAGACACACTTTTTAGGGAAAAAAACCCACCTTTTTTCTCTCCTCCAGCTGCTGAACTGGAGAAGGCTGCGAGTGTAAAATGCCTTCTGCCCCCTTGTTGGGCGATACCTTTTCAGAGGGCTTCTCCCTCTTTTGAGCAAAGAAATCCTAAACTCTGTGGGCCAATGGGTAAAATACTTGTGGACTAGCCGCTTATTGCTGAAATCAACCACTGAGAAGCTGTTTTCCTTATAAGGGAATGATTTAGAGGACCAGGGGTGCAGTCTTCCAATATTTGGGGGGCTGTCACAAAGAAAAGGGGGTCCATCTATTTCCCAGAGCACCTGAAGGCAGGACAAGAAGCAACAGGTGGGAACCTGTGAAGGAGAGAAGCAGCCTCCTGACAGTGAGAACAATGCCTCAGTGGAATGGCTTCCCTCCAGAACTTGTGGGTGCTCCAGCCCTGGAGGATTTTAAGGAGAGACTAGACAGTTTTTTGTCTGCAATGTTGCAAGGTCTCTTGCTTGAACAGGGGGATGGACTAGAGGACCTCCAAGGTCCCTTCCAACTCTGTTATTCTGTTAATTAGTTCTAGAATATTTGAATGAATCCCAGCGCCCCCTCTAAGCAGCTCATGCATCAGGAGAGTGGCAAAAGTCACCGGAAAAGGTGATTATCACCTCTCCAGGGAAGAACTGTTGTGCCACGACAAGCAATGCCAGCCACAACAGCCACATCGATTCTGAGAATAGCCAGGCCACAAGTGGTCACTGAAAGGTTTTCAAGCTCTTTTGCTCCCTCTCAGCCTCCCCCATCTCCCTTCCCGGGATAGAAATAATGCAAAAGAAAATGGCCAGGATTTCTGCCTAAATTGCACTGTTTCCCCCCTGCAGCCCCTGCCGTTTCTTACCTCGCCTTCCACCTGGAGCTCCTCCACCTGCAAAGGTCTGGGGGGGGGCGGGAAGAGGAGCCTGCAGGGCAGGGGCTGTTTCTGGAGTCTCCACCTCCGTGGCCTGATAGGAAGGTGCAGCTGAAGCCTCTTCCCACCCCAACCTCTTGCATGGGGGGAGGGGGGGTGGGGATGGCCAGGCCTTGAGGAGCCATTAGCAGCCCTTTGACAATATTTGGAGAGCAAAGGAGCCTCAGATCCAGCAGCCGCTTCTGCCCACTTTCTGGAGTGGGCCCCAAGGGCAGACGAAAACCAGCCAGCCCCCAGGCTATGATGGGAGGCCTGTGAAAACATGCAGACTGCAGGCAGTCCTTCCTTGACTTATGACCGTAACTGGGGCCAGAATTTGCAGTGCTAAGCAAGACAGCTGTTAAGCAAGATGCACCCAGTTACTTATTTATTTATTAAATTTATTTGGCCCTCCCATTTCACAACAGGTGAGTCTGGGTGGCTTGCAACATTCAAAACAGTAAAACCATAGGAAATATTAACAATAACAATATAATTCTAATTAAAGAGGAGGGGACAGGACGTGCATGGGGAGGGGGGATCTTCTATTGGTCAACCTATCCTCCAAAGCACCTGAAGGCAGGACGAGAAACAATGGATGGAAACTCACCAAGGGGAAAACTGTTAAAGTCGATGGTTCTAGCCCAATAACTCACTAATCAAAAAGTATTTTATTTTCAAGCCTTTATTTTAGACCTGGATAGATCCTAGGCCTCTTTATTCATTAGACCTTTAACGTTGTTTCTCTCTTTTAGATACACAACTGGAACAGCACAGCTTTACCTCAGAGAGACCTTTTTATACCTGAGGGGAGGAGTCAGGAATCAGGTAGGGTTATGGAAATGAGGGGGCGTGTATTATTGTTAACCCTTGCAGAGATGTAAGAAGGTAGAGACACAGACAAGATATAAACAAGTTAGACATTTTACATAACAAAAACCAATTTAGAACTAAGGAGAAATGGCCTGACAGGGAGAACCATCAATCAGTGGCACAGCCTGCCATCAGAGGTTGTGGGTGGTCCATCGCTGGAGGTTTTCAAGAGATTGGACAGCCATTTGTCTGCGCTGGCATAGGGCCTCCTGTTTGAGCGGGGTGGGGTGACTAGAAGACCTCCAAGGTCCCTTCCAGTTCTCTTCTGACTGAAGTACCTCCAGCGTGATAATCCCGTTGGGGCCCCAAACCAACTGACAGAGTCAGGTCTAGACTGTTGCCGAAAGCCAGGAGGGCGGGAGCATTATACGGCCTTTTATGCTACGGTTGTTCAGTCAATCAGTGCAGTTAATAGAAATAACACAATAACAGCATTGGAAGGGACCTTGGAGGTCTTCTAACCCCCTGATCAAGCAGGAGACCCTATACCTATACCATTTCAGACAGGGGGCTGTCCAGACTCTTCTTGAAAGCCTCCAGTGATGGAGCATTCACAACTTCTGGTGGCAAGCTGTTCCACTGGTTGTCTTAGTTTCTATTGGTTTCAATCCATTGTATCTTGTCTTGCCTTCAAGTGTTGTAGAATAAGATGACCCCTCCCCCTTCTTTCTGGCAGCCCCTTAGATATAATGCAGTTGTTAAGTGAATCTAGTTTCCCCAATGAAAAAACCTGTTTGCTTGTTAGAAGCTGGGAAGGTTGCAAATGGGAACCACATGAATTGGGGGCCCTGCAACCATCATATATACCTGCTGGTTGTCAAGTGCCCAACATCTGATCATGTGACCATGGGGACGCCGCAATGGTAATCAATGTGAACTGCTTTTTTTCACTGTTGCTGTTAACTTTGGTCATGAAACGAATGGTTGTAAATTGAGGACTCCCTGTACGTAGTTCGTGCCCAAAGCCTTTTGAGTGGTTGAAATGTGTTTGAATATTAGTAGCTCAGGTTGGTAGTTAGGCTGTTGGTTTGAGCTCCGAGCTTGGCAATTTGGTTGCATCGTCAGTGCATTTTGAATTGTACTCGTCTGTTGACAATTCAGACAAGCACAATTCAGACAGACAAGCACACTTCAAAGCACATTGATGATGTCTCCTTGGATGGTGACAAAACATTTGCAACCAAATTGCCAAGCTCAGAGCTCAAACAAACAGCCTAATTTTTGTGCCTCCAATCCCTCCCATCCAGCCACCTTTGCCTTCATGCTAACAATTCAGCCCTCCTTCTTCAATCTGCTGCAATTCAGCCTTTGACCCCTCCTGGCAGTGAAGTCAATGCAAGTTGCCTCTTTGCCTCCTTCCTGGCCTGTTGCTCTGTTGTTTCTGGGTCACATGTTTGACTGGTGAGTTCCTCCCTCTGAGCAGGGACTTCCCTCTTCAAAGCCTCATTTGTGGAAGCTGCACTTTGCAGTTGGTATGAAGAAGTGCACACCTTGTGTCCTCCAAAGGTTATTGATTCTGGATCTGCTGAAGCCTTTTCATTTACTGTTGTATCTTGAAAGTTTCCCTCGGTGTAAGAAATAAATCATGATTGGACAAATGCTGCAATGATAAGCCATTTAAGTAAGAGATACTTACTTAAAAGACTTTCTTCTTTTGCCTTTTTTTTTGTTACGTAGATAAACTTCGTTCTATATAGATTTTTTCTAGATTTTTCCTACCACTAAATCAATGCAGGAATGGGACAGCTTGCTGTTTCTCGGCCCTGAAATAATACAAATATAATACACCAAAATCAAAGGGTAGTTGCAGGTAATCCAGGATGACTCTGCAAGACTGACATCGTGGCTTCTCCCTTCCTGCAAACAGGACAGATGAGGGGCAGGCAACACACAACTCATGCTGGACAGACAAACATGGTGTGGAGGGGGTTCCCCCCATTTTCCTGGCAAAAAAGCACTCAGCTGCAGACATTCCACGAGGGGTTTGTCACACCAACACACACACACACCCCGACACAGCCCTCCGCGGGTTGCTGTGGCGCAGAGGGCCAGCTAGTTAAATAGCAGGTCAGGGCCGCTTAGCCTATGCTGTCTGAATGGGCTCCTGTTAAACTTGTTCCCACTGAATGGGGTTTTCTCTGTTCATCCCGACTGCCCCCTTTGGAGGGTCCTCGGGGGAACCCCCAGCCCAGCTTAAAAATCTTGCTCTGGCCAGCAAAGCCCCGCTTGCGGCTAGCCCTGAATTTGAGGCATTTCTCTGAAGGCAAAGAGGCAGCAGGGGGAGGGGGAGGGGGCCCATTCCTGCTCCGGGCTGCCTTTGCAGCCCCCAACCAACCCAGCCTCCCCTCGGCCCCGAGTCCTTCGGCATCCTGCACTCTTTTCCCGGCCAACTGCGCCTCCCGGGATGGCCTTTCTCGCCCGATGTCTCCCAGGAAAACTGAGCGATTCAGACGGAGGCCGGGTTTCCACGCGCGCCACCAGCATTCCGGCCTCTGCTGCCCGTCCCCGAGAGCTCCCGTCCCGCGGGGAAAGGCAGGAGCGCCCCCAACTCCTGCCCGTTGTTTTCTCTCGCGCGGTCGGCAGAGACAAGGCGCCAGCTGCGAGACCCCCCCCCCCCGCATTCTCGGCCCTCGGGACGCCCACGCGGCGCACAATCCTCGGAGCCCGTGGAGAGCGCCGGGCCCCCGGGCGACTAAGGAGGGCCGGACGGGCGGGGCGAGTCCGGCTGCGATGGCCCCGAGCAGGTGCACAGGAGGGAGGCGCCGCGGGGCCCGCCCGTCGGAGGATGCGAAGAGCCCGCGGAGGAAGGGCGGAGAGACTCCCCTCGGCGAGGGGACGCGCACACGCGCGCGCGCGCGCGCGGGAGACGCAGCGAAGGGGGCGGGTCCGCGCGCTGAGTGGCAGGCGGGCGGGGCGCTGCTCTTCCCGGGGAGGGAGGGAGGGAGAGGCGAGACCCGTCCAAGGTGCTGCCCGGCGGTTCCCTTCGCGGCACGGGCGGCTCGCGGCCCCAAGCGCTCTCCCGCGCCGCCTCCGCGCCCCATCCTCGCAGCCTCGCCCGCATCCCCGCCGCGCCGCCTCTCCTTTGTCCCCGCCGCCGCCTCGCCCTCCCTGCGGCCGGCCTCGCGGGACCCTCGCCGCCCGGCACGCGGGGACCGTCCTGCTGGCGCCCCGGGCGGGATGGGGCTGCCGGGGAGATGAGCGGGGGGCGGCGGCGGGGGGCGGCGGCGCGGTCGGAGCTCACCGCCGCGGCGTTCCGCATGGACCTCGGGTCGGCCGGCTGCCGGGGCGATGGGGCAGGTCCTGGGATTCGCCCACTGCAGTAGGTGTTGCCCGCGCCGGGCCGAGCGGGGGCAAAGGGCTGGGTCCCCCCTCCCCGCCGCCCATCGCGGAACCGCCCCCCCTCCGGTGGGATACAACCCGAAGCCCCCCGGGTAGGCCCCGCCGAGCGCCCCCCGCCCAACGACCCTTCTTCGTCCTCGGGCCGAGCTGCCGGAGGCTTCCAGGGTGGCCGCGCTGGGCCCGCTCTTCCCTTTGCAACCCGGCGCCCCCGTGCATCGCCCTGCAGCCCCTACTTCGCCTCCCCTGGGCTGTGGGTGCTGCGATGCCGTCCGGCGCAGCTGCCAGGCTCTGGGTGGGGACCGGCGGCTGTTTTCCGCCCGGCGTGCAGAGCGAGGCGGCTGGAGCGCTGCGGAGTTCTCGGGCAGGCTGCAATCTGCGCGCTGGCGGGGGGGGGGGGTGAGGTTACGGGGCCCTTTGTGGGGGGCGGCAGAGCCTGGCTCGTGTTTTGGGAGAGGCCTAATAGGGAAGGGAGCATCCTTGGCCTCCCCCTTATGTCTCGCCCCATTGAGTGGCTGGAAGAAAAATGGCTGAATGGGGCTCTGGATGAGCAGCAGGGGCCAAGGGGTGGCAGGAAGACTGCCCCCCCCCCCGTCAGTCTGCAGGGAAGATGGTAATACGGTCGAGGTGCAAGCCTTTAGGAAAGGGTGCAGCGGACTTGCACTTGGGACAACATTGCCTGTTTTGTGGGAGGCTATTGTGGTATGGGTCCCCCCACCCCAACGCCACTGCTGGATCTCTTCTGCCTGGCGTTCTGCCCTGTGGGCAGTGTGGGGCCCTCGGAGCCACTGGGGCCCTGGATAGGTTGGTCCTCTTTTGAGCCATTTATGTATTTGGACCTCTTCCTCCTTCAAGAGCCCATATGGAACCTGAGGTCAGTCCCTGTTTTGCATACTGACATCCCTTTTCACAAGGCACAAAACCAGAATGGAGTAGGTGACACCCACAAACGCCAGTGGCCCAATCTGCAGGTGACCTTGTCCAACGTGTGTCCCAGAAGGGTTGCACTGCAAAGCTCAAACCTCCCGGCCAGAGTAGGCGCATGGGAGGGTGGTGGGCCTCAGGTTGGACAGGTAATGCAGAGATCCTTTGGAAAATTGGATCTCTGAGGGAATCCTGCTTTCAAAATGATTCCTGGTGAGAGCTAACTAAACCCCTTGACCCTTGACTCTGCCAGCTCCCAAGCATTTGATGGTTGGCCGGCCATTCCCTGACATTCCTTCTGCCAGCATTGATGGAAGCAGAAGGATCAAGGGGAAGTCTGTCCATCCAGGGTGCATCGAGTGTTGTTGTTGTTGTTGTTGTGTGCTAGCACAGCCAGGAGATGCAACTGACCCAACCTGGCATGCAGCAATCAAGCACTGAATTGTGAAACCGTATTTGCAAGACTTTCGACCCTGTTTTCTGTATCACCCAGACAGTCTGTGGGTGTATCAGAATTACAGTGACGGCCTTCCTGCTTCTCCAGCCTCTCAGGAAGCCAAGGCTGGCCGAGTGCCAGGCTGTGCCCTGATCTGGCAGAAGACCCAGTTTGGGCTACTGAGTGAAGGCCCCAAGCTAGAAGGTTGGGAGTTCTAGTCCCGCCTTAGGCATGAAAGCAGCTGGGTGACCTTGGGTCAGACACTCTCAGCCCAACTCACCTTCCAGGGTGGCGGTTGTGGGGAAAGCAGGAGGAGGAAAGAGCATTAGATACGTTTGCCGCCTTCTTTATAAAAAATAATAAAGACGGGATATAAAATAAATAAATAAATACTTGGCTGCTTGTCCATAACCGTGTCCGTTTCTTTTCTTCCTTTCCTGCAGAAGAGTCTCCTTCGACTGCCTCTACCACACCTGATTCTACAGATGGTGAGTCTGCAAAGTGGGTGTGAAGAACCTGAGAAAGATGCCAGCCTGTGGCTGCCCAAATCTGGTCCTGGCATTTACAGCCATGTCACCCAGTATGCAGAGCAGGTGACACCAGGTCCCAGGTCTGGAAGAGCCAGCTGAGCGGACTGCTCTTGGGCCTGGGGCTGGATTTGCAGGCCCAGCAGGCATGCTCCCTGCGTCCTCTGATTCAGGGAAGGGACCGGGCTGTCTTCCCAGAGGCCAAAGGTGTTCTTTCCTTCTGCAGGAGCCAACGAAGAGTCTGACTTCCCTGAACTGCAGACAGCTCGGGAGTTTTCGGAGGAGGAGGAAGAGGAGGAGGGCTCTGTGGAATGGGGGACTCCCCGGGAGCTGACTTTTTCCTACATCACCATTGCTACGCCCTCCGGCAGCAGCCCCAGTGCAGCAGAGCATCGGGGCAGACGTGACTCCCAGACCCGCCGGACAAGGGCTCCGTTGCCCCGCACGGAGACTTGTGAAACTTTTGTGCCCACCCTGGGGGACAGTTTGGAGAACATTCCCAGCCTCTGCCCATCTCCAGAGGTAGAGGGGACCCTCCTCTCGGGCAGTGGCCAAGGACTGGATGACTTTCCATTGGACTGGGCTTCCCAGGTGGGCTGTGACAGCGACCTGGATGCGGCCGAAGGGGAGGAACAGGCGCCTCCCTGTTTCACGTCCCCATTGCCAGCGGTGGAGACGGAAGGAGGCAGCAGCACGGCTTGCTCAGGAACAGGTAGGGAAGGGGCATATCTGAAGGGCAGTGGAGGCTGAATTCTGCCCTCACCAGCCATCCCTGGTTTGGCAGGAAGAGGGCCACATTTGGAGGGCCCAGAAGAAGAGAAGACTTATAGTTTAGGGCTGAATTGTGGGTCCTTGGTGTTTTCTGAGGTTGGTTGTCTCCTAATAGGCGTTTCAGGACCCAACTAAGTAACATTATCAGTGCTAGAAGGAAGTGGGGGTTTGTGGAATGGAAGAAGACGAGGAGGTCTGTAGGATCCGTGGTGTTCTCTGAACTTGGTGGTTTTCTTGCAGACTTTTCATGACCCAACTAGGTAACTTCATCAATGCTGGAAGGGAGGGGTGGGGTCTTGCCTCTAGCACTGAAGATAATCCCTAGTTGGGTCATGAAACGTCTGCAAGAAAGCCACCAAGTTCAGAGAGCACCAAGGACCCCACAATTCAACCCTGAGCTACAGAAAGTGGGACTGGCATCTTCCAATTTGTCCAAGAGGGGAGGGATTTTCTAAAGGGTGGAATCTGCGTGGGATTTCTTCAGTCAAAATATGATGGTGGGATTCAGAGTCATATCCATCCATGGCAATATTTGGTCAATATTTGGCAGGTGATGCCCTGCTTTGTTTTTTTTAAGGGAAAAACAATCAAAAATTGTTCAGCATGTGGAGAGTTGATCTGTTTGTGTTTATTTTTTCAACTTGAAAAGCAAAATGCTTTTTGACTTTTCTGATGAGAAGAGAGCCCCTGTAAGAGACACAGAGAATCTTTCCTGCTCTTTATTCTGATGAAATTAAGGAGAAGGACTGGCCACCCGCCACATCGGACAGCTCCACCGCTCTTTCCATGCTGTCCACAGAGGCACCAACTGCTTTAGGGAGCCAATCCACATCAGTAGGCTGGATGAAGTGAGAGATCAACCTTCAAACTGCAGATGTTAGCAGTCCAGAGCAGGAGAGCCTAATCTATGAGTCACAGAAATGCTAAAAAATTTCTCAATTTGTAAAATAAACAGCTCCCTGCGAAGTTGTGTTCAGATGCTCAGGGCGGCTGTCCTAAGAGTGAGATCAAATTGCCAGCCGGTAGGGAACCAGGAAAGGCAGCTGGACTGGGAAGGGCAAATGGGGAGCTGGGCACAATTGCAGATCTTCTTTTGCCCAGAGCAAAAGAAAGGCCCTGACTTCGTGTTTTCCTGATTTTAAACTCTGCTCCAGATGACCACAGGGAGACCCTCTCTCTGCCTGCTGTCTTAGTCTCCCACTCCGAAGCAGGCGCCTCCTGCGGTGCTGACACACCCCAAGACCGAGCACTGACCTCAGCAGAGTTCTGCCAACCACCCCCACCTGAGGAAGAAGAAGAGGGGCCCAGCCAGGAACCCCATCCTGAGCAGCTCCACGTTGAACCAGACCAGTCCGAGAACGTCCTGAACCTCCTAGGTGAGCCAGCTGGCATGAGGAAAGGGGCATTTAGAATTTGCCATTCAGAGGTTCAGGAGCCATGTTGGCACCAGCATTCATTGGGGGCAGGGGCAAGGGGAGCACCCCAATAGGCAGCCAGGCCTTGCTCTGGGGCCTACCCAGATGCCCCTTCCCTAGCAAGCATGTCAGATTGCAATGCCAGGGTGATGGGAGACCGAGCTCCTCTAGCAGGGCCAGGAAGGGGAAGGCAGCTCACTTGACTAGCCCCCCCCCCCAACACCAAGGAAGAGGGGTTGTGCGTCTCTTCTGCTCCCCCCACACCAACAGCATGCCAGAGATTGGGGTCTGGGGTCATTTGCACAAGGTGGGTGAGCACAGCCGAGGCACCTTCTCCAAGGAGGGGGGCCAGAGGCAGAGCTATGTAGAAGTCTGCCATTTGCAGGTAGTCCTCAACTTACAACCTTTCATTTAGTGACTGTTTGAAGTTACAATGGCACTGAAAAAAGTGACCATTTTTCACACTTATGACCATTGCAACATCCCTGTGGTCATGTGATCAAGATTTAGATGCTTGGCAACTGGTTTGTGACATCCCGGAGTCACGTCCCAGGGTCACGTGATCTCCTTTTGCGACCTTCTAACAGGCAAAGTCAATGGGGAAGCCAGATTCCCTTAACAACCATGTTACAAACTTAACAACTGCAGTGTTTCACTTAACTGGGGCAAAAAGTCGTAAAATGGGGCAAAACAACTGTCTCACTTAGCAACAGAGAATTTGGACTCAATTGTGGTCTTAAATCAAGGACTGCCTGTATTTCCCTGTTGTTGAGGATTCCTGGCTGTAGTTGTCCCCCTGAAGCCATGGCGGGGGTGGGGGGGGGCGGCCTGGGCTGCCCTCCTGCCTTTGGTGGCCTTGGTAGGGCTGCTTCTCCCAGGAAAGGTCCTTATTCACGGCCCCTGGCATGGAGCCATGATTGGGATTGCAGCCACGTCAAGTCAACGGCTATAAATAACTACAGTGCTGAACCAAGCAGAATTGGAGCCATTGAGCCTCCCCAAGCAAGGACAAGGGGCCTGGGCTTCTCTTCAAGGAGTCTGGGCCTGGCCTAGGCTAAAAAGCCCCCCCCCCCCCCAAACACAAGGACCCTCTCTGAGAAATCCATATCTTTATTGCTAGAGCTGCGGTTTTAATACAGTCTTAGCTACTACTCTGAATTGCAACGGGGACCACACTGGGCATGATTGTAGTTGTAGTCCAAGGTTTCCTATTGGCTTTGTTTCAAGCACATTAAAGGAACTAATATTTCTCCAGCCAGAGAACAGGTGGCCTTACACGGGGTCGGCTGGCATGCTGCATGCAGACAGTTCTGTTTCATTTAACTCGGGGTCTCCAAACTTGGCAACATTATGACTTGTGGACTTCAACTCCCAGAATTTCTCAGCCAGAATGTCTGGCTGGGGAATTCTGGGAGTTGCGGTCCACATATCATAAAATCGCCAAGCTCGGAGACCCCTGAGTTAAAGGATGTAGCCCCACCATTTGTATTATCCCTTCCCCAAATAAGGGGAGGGATGGGAATGAAAGCCCCTGCCTCTCAAATAGGGTAAGGGGTCTGCTGAAAAGCAATTCGGTAGAGCACCTCCTGGCTCACTCTTCAGATTGTGAGTCCACAGAGACCACCTCACTAGCATATGGAAAAGAGTGGCCTTTTGCTTTCCAAGCTTCAAATCCTCAAGGCCGTTCTTCATCCATAACAGCACCCGAACTCAGAACACCGGAGACAAAGAAAGACATGCTCACCCACCTCAGCGTATATGGAAATAGCCGCTCTGGAAAACAGACACTGAGGCAGCCTTGCCAGCCGGAATGTGAGCACCAATCGCACGCCTGGCCCTGAGTTAGTGGCCAGTACAAATAGTTTAAAGGGGGAGGCTCCCACTTCCTCTCCTGGCTGACTCTTACCGTGCAGGGTCAGCCAGAATCGGTCATTTTGAGCCCCTCAACCCCCCAGCATGCCTGGCCCCCTGTTGCTCACCTTCCTGCTTCTTTGCTGGGGATCCGGCGCCCTATTTCGCAGCTGCTGGCTCCCCAGACCGCTGACGGTGGGCAGCCCCTCCCTTTAAGGCTGGAGCCTGCAAAGCTGCCTCCGTCCAGCAGGACCAAGCAAGGCAGGCGGGGGCTCCGGAGGGGACGAGGCAGCTGGGATTCGTCAGCTAAAAATAGCACCCCCCCCCCACCTGCGCTTCCTCAGCCCAGTCCCCTGAGCAGCGCCCCCCCACCCTTCAGCCCAGAACTGGTGCCCGGGGAGGTTTCCACAGAGCGGCGAGGAGCCTCGGAGCTGCGAGAAAAGGGGATTGCCATGGCGAGCACAGGTGGGTTCCCCCCACCCCACCCCATTAGGATTGTGCCCTGCGAACTTTGCCAGGCAAGGGAATCAGGATGGGGGGAGGATCCTAGTTGAGCCATGAGGCCAGCTTGTTTTTGGAAGGGAGGACTTTAACTGAGTGGGGGACCCAGTCTGAAGGGAGGGAGCCTTTGGGGGAAGAGAAGTGAGAGGGGCGCCCTGTAAATTGGGGTGCAGAACATAAGTCTTGTAGGGTGCAGATGGCCGGATCCCCCAAACTGCCACGCTGGGCCTGTTCAGCCCTCCAGCCCTCCCCCAGGACCGTCCGTGCCTCCACAGATTCCTTAAGCGACTGGACTGCATCTGGGCCTGTCAGTTAAGGGGGAGAGAGAGTCTGCAACAGCTGCCAGGGCCCTGGGCGTCTTGCCCTCCCCGCCTCCTCTCCCGATGGGTGGGGTCCCTTCATACCATCTTTGCAGAGCAGGAAATCATGAACCAGCTTTGGAGCAATGGCGGCTTCTCTCTCGGGGAAGGGAAAGTGGAAATGCCAGTCAAACGCCTGTCTTCCACTACTTAACCCCCCCATCTCCCTACACCCCTCCGCATGCTGCATCTGCAAGTAGTCGCGTCCAGTGTGAAAGCCCCAGCAAGGAACCCATACAGAGTGCTTGCCAAGGGCAGCCACGCATGGCAGGAGGCTGTGGGGCGAGAGGTGGTTGGCATCTCCTTTTTAGGAACACGGCAGAGGAGCTTCGGGCTTGGTGGGGGACGTGGTAGCTGTGCCAGTGAGGGTCGGGGAGATGCTGCTGGGGGTTGAGATTGCCCCCTCCTGCATCCTGGAATGGAAAGCGGGTAACCAGACCAGGCCGATGGATCTGTCAGGGGAAGCCTCCTGCTTCGGACCACAAGTGAGCAAATATTTAAAGGACAGGAAATCTAACCAGAAACAGCAGCTGCGTCCTATTTAATCATGGTGGAGCATACTTTGCTTAACATTAAACATGGGTGGAGGAGTGGTGTGGGGCAACCTTCATAGGCTTCTTATTCAGCCCCCCCTCCCATTTCCAGGATAAACATTGTTTGGGGTCCAGACTGACCTTTTCTTCTTGTCTGAAACCAAACTTCTGGGAGTTGAAGTCCACAAGTCTTAAAGTTCCCAGGCTGGACACCCCTGATCTAGGGTCTCCTGCTTGAGCAAGGGTTGGACTAGAAGACCTCCAAGGCCCCTTCCAACTCTGTTATTGTTATTCTGCTTTGCCTGCAGTGGCCGACTTGGTGTACTGGCGGGACACCCGCAAATCGGCCTTGGCGTTCACGGCGCTGATGGTGGCCCTGCTCTGCCTGATGCACTTCAGCATCATCAGCGTGGCCTCCTACCTCTCCCTGGCCGCCCTTGGCATCACCATCTCGCTCAGGGGATACAGCAAGGTGCTGCAGCTGGTCCGCCGGGGAGACGGGCACCACCCCTTCCAGTGAGTAAGCCAGGCTGCCCCGGATGCTTGCAGGGTGTGGGGAATGGCCAGGGGGCCCTGAGGGAAGAGTGGGATGTCTTCATGCTCAGCTCTTGTGGCTTGACTGATCTCTGGGGGTTCTCGCTGGAGAGGCACAAGCAGGACAGCCTCCCTGGCACCAGGGATGTTGCGCTCCCCCAGTTTGAAGTGGGTGAATGTGGGCCCCTTGCCTTGCCCCAAAAGGGGGCTGCTGTTGTAGCCCCAGAAGATCCAGCCAAGGGGGACGGGCTGGTTCCCTGGCTCTGGGGCTGCCAGGGATCCCAGTCTGGAAGGTGAAGGCAAGACAGCCAGGTATGGGTTCGGCTGAGTGTTGTCCTTTCCTTTCCTTTCCTTTCCTTTCCTTTCCTTTCCTTTCCTTTCCTTTCCTTTCCTTTCCTTTCCTTTCCTTTCCTTTCCTTTCCTTCTTTCCTTTCCTTTCCTTTCCTTTCCTTTCCTTTCCTTTCCTTTCCTTTCCTTTCCTTTCCTTTCCTTTCCTCCTTCCTTCTCCTCTCCCTTCCCTTCCCTTCCCCTCCTGCCTGCCTGCCAGGGCCCAGCTGGATGCAGATTTTGGGCTGTCCAAAGAACAGTTGGAGCGGCTGACCGAGCGGGTGGTGCATCATGTCACCTGGGGCACAAAGACTCTGCAGCGCCTTTTCTTGGTGGATGACATGGTGGAGTCCCTCAAGGTGAGTCTGGCTGGGGAATTCTGGGAGTTGAAGTCCACACATCTTAAAGATGCAATAATAAATAGTCAGAGATGCAGGCAACATTCATCCCTTTTGCCACATAGACTTTGTTGGGCCTAGAGTCAGCGAGGACGTGTCAAAAAGCAACTGTGTCATGTGTCTCACTCTTGCCCCTGCTTCCTTCTGACGGGGTGGGTACAGGCTGGGCACCTAACTTTCCAGAGCCCTGGCAGGATGGGACTCTCTGTCTTTCCTTCTTGGGGTCTCAGCCAGCTCTACCTTTTATCTTTTTCAGTTTGCTTTCTTGTTCTACGTCCTCACCTATGTGGGAGCCATTTTCAATGGTCTGACGTTGCTTATACTTGGTAAGGGGAGGGTCTGGGAGGACAGTGCCTTTCGGGGTGGGGTCGGGGTCCTGCAGGAATAAGAGACTCACCCCCTCCTTTTCTTCCACAGGTGTGATAAGTGCATTTACCTTCCCTCTGCTCTACAGGCAGCATCAGGTGAGTATCTAGCTCTGGGGGAGGAAAAAGTTGCTGAAACTCACAACTGGCATTAAAAAAGGAGCAGAGCAGAATTCATTCCTGTTGCCGTGTTTGCTTGGCTAAATATTTATTGTTGATTAAACCATAGCCAAATACAGAAGAAAACATGACAATAGAATACTACATAAAAGTGGAGTAGATAGTCCTTGACTTACAACCACAAGAGCCCAAAATGTCTGTTGCTATGTGAGACATATGTTAAGTGAGCTTTGTCCCATTTTACAACTTTTCTTGCCACAGTTGTTATGTTAATCACACAGTTGTTAAGTGACTCCGGCTTCCCCATGGACTTTGTATATCAGAACATGACCCAGGGAAACTGCAAAGGCCATAAATAGGAGTCAGTTGCTAAGTGTCTGAATTTTGGTCCCGTGAACATAAGATACTGCAGTGGCCTGACTCTGAGTAGCAGATTTTCAGAAGTAAGAGGAGGGGGCAAAGCAACAACTAGTTCCATGTTCTTATTTCATCCCTGTTTCTCCTCCCCCCCCTCCATTCAGGCACAGATCGACCAGTATGTAGAGCTGGTGAGGAACCAGTTGAGTAACCTCAGAGCAAAGTAAGTTCAAAAAATCCCCACAGAACAGAATGGGGCAGGGGGGTGGGAGGAGAATAAGCCATTTGAATGCCTTCTTGGGCTCCGTTCTTCGTGTATTGGTGACATAATATTTAGTTATTTCATGTATATGCTGCCCATCTCTGAGCTTAATTTTCTGAATTTATTTTTTCCCTTGGATCCAATATGTGAGCCCGCAAAACACTTCTCAAAAGATAGTTATTTCTGCCTTATTTCTTGGGAGAAAATGGAATGTAATTTAGAAAGAAAACTTTATAAAAATAGCCACGATGGACTCCAAAGGGTCTAAGACATATTGATTGGGTGCTCAGGATGGTCTGTGCTTCACCCTAAGGCTTGAACTGAAGCTTTTAAGGCTTTTAACAGGCTTTAAAGAAGGGATTGGACAGCCATTTGCCTGGAATGGCATAGCTGTGCTGACTGGGGAATTCTGGAAGTTGAAGTCCGCTGGTCTTAAAGTTGCCAAGGTTGGACACTCCAGGCACAGGGTCTCCTGCGCTTGAGCAGGGAGTTGGACTAGAAGACCTCCAAGGTCCCTTCCAACTCTGTTAACTGAAGGTAGACTTTGGAAAGCAGATTCCTCCTCTGGCTGGCTCAGTTTCTCTTTTTCTCCCCAGGATGCTGGCAATATTGCCAACAGCAAAAGCGAAGGCAGAATGAGGAGTCTCGGTGGTGCTTCTCTTCCCTGCTCACACAGATGCAAACAACGCACAGCCTGCTTCTTCTTCTTCTTCCTTACTTCCCCTCCCCAGCCATTGAGTAGTGACCCTTCCTCTCCCACTTTCCTTGGCCTGGAGGGGGCTGGGCAGTTGCTGGTTTTCCTTCAGCTCCCCCCAAGAAATTGGGGAACCCTTGCAAGGGGGTCGGGGGAGGACCATCATCCCTTTGAATCTCAGCCCTGCAGTTGCAGAGGCTCAGGGAAGCTGCTAAGGGCTGCCTCTTTCCCTCCTGGGGAGGAGGGGGCTGAGAGAAGCCCCCACTCACCCACCCACAGCCAAGGATTTGTCTACCAAGAGCCGAGGGGCTAGTATCCCACGCTCCTTTCTCCCTCCATGTCCTGGCAACTTCCTCCTCCTCCTCCTCCTCTTCCTCCTGCCTGCAGTATTTGTCCTGGGTCCTGAGTTGAGGCCGGCCAACCTGGAGCATCCTTCCCTCTTGAGGAAGGGGAGCCGCTCGAGGTTGGTCAGGACTACCTCTGCGCCCCCCCCCCCTGGTCTGTGGGATGTTGTAGCTGTTCCCCCCCCGCCCCTGCCTCTCGTCATCGGCCGGGCTTCAGCTTGGCTGATCAGCTGGCGGGTTGGGTGCAGCCAGTTCTTTTTGCCTGGATATTTACACTTTAATAAAAACAGTTGTGAGAAAAAAATAGGTACGCATGACCGCTTGGTCTCCCGAGTCTTCACTCGTGGCTGTGGTGCACTGTGTGGGTGTGTGAATGTGTCTCCCTGCCAAAATTCCTTTTTTTGCTCCTCCTCCACACCAAGTCATAAAGTCTAGTTGTAAACTGCAGGGGCTTAGTGTCCAAGCCACAAAAGTTGGGGCCAAAACGCCCTTTGCCTGTCCGTGTTGCCGAAATTGTGCAAGTAAATCATGTCCTGGTCTTATTCCTGCAAGCGGTTGAGTTGCCACACAGGCAATTGGTGGGATTTGCCTAAAAGGGGGACCTCCAAACCTGGCTATTTTAAGACTTGTGTTCCAATATCTGAGGGGGCCAAAAAGAAGAAGGAATCTGTTAAGATATTCAGTTTAATAGCTGGAGAAATGAAGGGTTGGAAAACGAGTAAAAACACACCCTTTGTAGCTGAGTCCCTCATGCATGAGGGAATCTGAGCTGTGATTGGTTGATGTGAGTGTCAAGAGGGAGTTTCCTTCTTTCCCGCCTTTTTCCTCTGTGTGTGCCATGTATGCTGTAGACTTTACCTCACGATGTTCCTGCAGTGTTAATTTACCTCAAGGGTGGGCATGGATGGCCTCGTTATGATTTGTGGACTTCAACTCCCAGACTTACGCTCTCTCTATATATATAACTATATAAGTCTACAACTATATATATATAGTTGTAAAATATATTTATTTAAAACTAGGCGTCAGCGTTTTGGGCTCCATTTGGACACCAGCTGTACAATTCCTATCAACCTATGCTCCAAAGCACCCAAAGGCAGAAGCAACAGATGGAAACTGATTAGGGAGAGAAGTAACCTAAAACTAAGGAGAAATTTCCTGATAGTGAGGACAATTAACTAGTGGAACAGCTTGCCACCAGAAGTTGTGGGTGCTCCTTCACTGGAGGTTTTCAAGAAGAGACTAGACAGCCATTTGTCTGAAATGGTATAGGGTTTCCTGCCTGAGCAGGGGATGGACCAGAAGACCTCCAAGGTCCCTTCCAACTCCAGCTATGCCAGTTGAGGAATTCTGGGAATTGACGTCCACAAGTCTTAAAAGTTGCCCGATTTGGGGACCCCTGACCTATAACAACTGCCAATGGTGATGGAAATCATGTAGCACCTGTGCCCACTAGCCTTCCTTGGTTCACCCCAGGACTGGGAAGACCCTGATGCAAAACCCCCTCGATCCTGGGGGGATTCTGGCACAGCCCCTCACTCAGTGTACCAACTCCTCAGTGTGGTGGTTGGGAAAGTACAGGAGGGGGAAATATAATAAGTGCCACTTGGATCTCCTGGAGGGAAACCAAGATTAAAGGAACAAGCCCACAACAATCCATCTTTGACAAATTGCATCATGATCAGGGGTCTTCAACCTTGGCAACTTTAAGCCTGGCGGACTTCAACTCCCAGAATTCAGAAAATTCAGAATTCAGCAAAGCTGGCTGGGGAATTCTGGGAGTTAAAGTCTGCCAGGCTTAAAGTTGCCAAAGTTGGAGACCCTTCATCATGAGGACCAAACTCTCTGATGCTGGGAAGGATGGAAAGAAAGACAAGACCATGATCGGCTGCCAAATGGAGGGACCCAGTTACAGGGGTGATGGGGACATGGTTGGGAGACCTGAAGAGGGAAGGTTGGGGAGAGGTTCTTTGTACATGGTCAGTAGTAGTGGTCTACTACTACGTGGTCTAAAATAATTTGGCCTATGGATCAGTCTCCATCCAGCTGGGCTGGGAGTGTGGCCAGCAGAGGGAGCCCAAGGATCACAACACCTCAACCACAACTGGAAACTGTAGGCAGTCCTCCACTTATGGCCACAATTGAGCCCACAATTTCTGTTGCTAAGAGAGACGGTTGTTATGAGTTTTTGCTCCCTTTTATGACCTTTCTTGCCACAGTTGTTAGGTGAATCACTGCAATTAAGTTAGTAACATGGTTGTTAAGTGAATCTGGCTCCTCCATTGACTTTGCTTGTCAGAAGGTCGCAAAAGGGGATCACATGGCCTCAGGACACTGCAACTGTCCTAAGTACATGCTGGTTGCCAAGTGTCTGGATTTTGATCATGTGACCATGAGGATGCTGCAATTATCATGTAAAAATCATTAAGTCACTTATTTCAGTGCCGTAACTTCAAGCAATCACTAAATGAACTGTTGTACGTTGAAGACTACCTGTAGGTAGTCAGGAATTAAAGTAAGCAGGGGGCAGCACTAAGTGACTCTGGGGCGGGAGATCTGCAGGGACACCAAGGGCCATAGGCCAGACTGGGCAGGACGCAGCAGTCCCAGCAGGAGGCAGTGGAGGCAACAGCCAGCCACTTCTCAAGTGCTGCTAAGTCATGAGAAGCTGGTGCTCTCTTTCCTTCTCTATACAAGGATGGCTTATTCACCTTTCAGGTTTTCACTACTAAGTGGAGCCTCCATATGCAACAAGACTCTACCTCAACAATCCCAGGAGATAAAAATTTTAGCAGAAGACACCACCAGATAATAAACATGCTTGTTTTTAACAGGACTGACAAAGACTATATGGATCCTGGGGTGACACCAGAGAGTCCCCTGCAAGGGCCTCTCATCAACTTCACCCAAGCCCACCACCCAAGACACCGAGGGTGACGGCAACGGGCGATCGGGTCTCAATGTGGAGAAAGCCAGGCAGATCTACGGCTTGAGATCTTTTATTGCATCTCATTTTTTTCTTTACATGAATTTGAAAAAATAGATCATATATTCATCATAAAAAGTGCATCTTTTTCAAAGCTGTGTTTATTTGCTATTTTGCTGACCAGTTAAGTGCAGGACAGGAGGGCCAAAGCAGGGGCCAAACTTCGCCTTCCTCTACTGGCCCTTGGATTGCTTCATCAAATACATCACAAAAAAATATTACAGCACAAAGGGGTAAATAACAATAATTAAAAATAAAAATATTCCCCCAACCCCGGCAAGGATCTGTTTTGTTTTCTTTTGTTTTTTTAAAAAAGCTGGTTAAATAAAAGTCCATAGGTTAAAAAAATAAAATAATAAAAAAAACCCACAACATCCAAAGCTTGGTCACAAGAAAAAGTTTTGGAAACATTCTGTATAGCATCATGGCGAGCTCTGGGGAGCCAAGAAGCAGCACAGCAGCTTTCTCAGTCCAGAAACACACTCGAGGGGAGGTTAACCAGAGGCACAGAACAGAGCAGGCTGCACAAAACACCCCACGAATGCAGAGTAGCTGAGGACCCCCAGCACAAAATGGAAAGCAGCCCTGGGTGGGAGGCTCAGAAGGGCTGATGCTCTCAAAGAAGGTGCACTTGGCACAGCTTGGGTCGGGGGGGGGGGGGCAAGAGGCCTCAGGGTGGGGCAAGAAAGCCCCCTGGCCAGGAGAACCAGGTCTGGAAAAGCAGCAGTGTGATTAGGCCAGAGGTGGGGGAGGCAGTGAGCAATTGAAGCGGTCACACTCCAAACTACCGGTCTAAAGCAGCAGAGACGGACCCCTTTCGGACCGCTGGGCAGCCCGGAAGCCTGGCCTGAGAGCAGAGGGGCAGCAGCTGACCGTCCTAAGTGGGAGAATGCAATGAGTTTGAGGTCCAGCTGGCCAAGGTCAGGAAGCAGAAACCTAGTTCCCAACTGCAGGGAAAGCAGTCACTTGCAGAGGTCCCTTCACAGTATTTGTCACCCAGACCCACCCCACCCCCCATCCCTTCTGGAAGCCAGTCAAAGAAACAGCAAGGGAGGTGGCCAAAGGGAAGTGGATCCCTTCCAGGGAATGCAGAAAGTCCACTAGTCAAGCCTGCTGGGTGGATGGACTCACTGGAAGCACCGCCTGGGCCTGGCAGGGAGTGGCCAGCCAGCCCACCTACAACAGCAGTGGAAGAAAAATCTCAGCTGCTTTGGGGTTTTTTTGCAGGTCCCATTTTCCTTTGGCTTCTCAAAAGTTTCCTCCCAGATAAAGTGTTTTTTGTATCACCCATCATTCCCATTTCCAAAACTGGAAACTGAATAGATCTTTAAAAGTCAACACTGACTTGATGGCACAATTAATTTGCTTGGCTGAAGGTTTCAGGGAGAGTTGAATGCCCACCGAAGAAATATCACCCTGACCTCAAAGAATCCAATGCCCAAGAGCAGCCTTACAATTTGCAGAAGTCCACGGGCGATTAAAAAGCAAGGCTGCAACAGTTTGGCCCACTTTAATATGACAAAAGCTTTCAGCAGGAATGTGCCCAAATAATCCATAAAAGGTCTGCCCTGATTGGCCATTTAATGTGGATTTTTCATCCTAGAGGAAGCAGATCCTGTAGAATTGTAGCCTGAGAGATCCAACACTCAGGATGCGAAGCTGACTAGCAAAAGCGATAAAGTGCCTGTTTTAAAACCATGCAGTTAACACATTCACAAAGCCACCACAACACATGAGCTGGGTGGGGGCAGCACAGGGAGGGTCTTCCCCCTTAAGTTTTCCTCTCTGCAGGGCAGCCCCTTGGCACAACCCTCATTGACAGAAACAGTGATGAAGTGTGGAGGGAAACGGCATCGTCCAGATCCACCAAGCGTCCCAATTCAGTAGAAGGCAAATCCTGTTTCCAGAAGAAAAGGTGGGCTGGGTGCCCTCTGGGTAGGGGGATCCAACTCACAGCCCAGAAACATCCTCCTTTCTCCTCTCGATGTGGGAATCGGCCGAGGAGAGGGCCAAAGGACAACCATTGGCTCCACTGTGTGCTGTACCCCCAAGGAGGGAATGAGAACGCATCGCAAGGGCTAGAGGCGGCGGCTGCAGTTGCAGCAGAGCGGGTTAGAGGCTCCCAGGTGGTAGCGGTGTGCCCAGGCGCATTGGGGCTCCGGCCCCCTTCGCCCAGCCCAGCATTGGCAGGGGTGGGTGGGCTGGCAGGCTAGACCCAAAGGCGCAAGTTGTGGGTTTGAGTGTCACAAAGCAAGGAGCGAGGGAGAGTTCAGAGAGTCCGGGGAGTGGTCGCTGCTGCCGTTCCGCTGGTGGCTGGCTCCGCAGGTGGCTCCCTCTGGGTAGGTGAACACAAACGAAGACGTATAGGAAGGGTTAACCGGGTACGGGTCGGTCAGCTCTTCACCATGGCTAAAGTAAGAACTAGAAAACGCTACCTCCGCCGGGGCCAGGGCTGCGGCCGGGAGTCCGCCCAGGGCCTGTTGGTAATGCAGGGGCACTGAGGAGTAGGAGGCCGAGGGCCCAAAGGGGTCCTCCTTGACCGGCATGGCCAGGGCGCTGACCTCTGCCGAGGGGCCGGGCTGCCCGCTCAGTTCCGTGATGTCCTGGTAGGGGATTTTGCAGCTGCCCTTGTGAGCCACGAGGACAAATTCCAGCCGCTCCCGTTCCTTCTGCAGCTCCGCAATCTCCGACTCCAGCTCAGCTTTCTCTTCCTCCAGCTGATCCGTCTCCTGGGGAAGAGGCAGCACCAGGTCAGACTGGGCTGGAGCAGCCAGGAACCAGGGAGGCAAGCAAGTCGGCCCAGAGCAGCGCCTCCTTCTTGCCCGTTTCGTCTCCTCCTTCCAGGCCCATTGGAGACTCAGCTCAAGGGAAGCGTTAATTGTTGGGATCCTTCCTCACCGTCCCCCTCCCTCCCCCCACCTTCCAGGTTCCCCCCTGCTTTAAGGTGCAGGGACTGGGCTGGGGTCTTTCCAAGGGGAAGGCCTTTGGTCTCCCAGGGGTCCTTATTTGTGGATTTGGAGGGGGCGTGGCTTGCTGGAGCAGACGCCACCAAATCTTAGTGAGGGTGGCAGAGACAGCTTCTTCCTTCTCCTTTTCCCAAATGGCCCATGAGCACAGGAGAAGGAAAAGGTCCAAGGGGACCCCTTCCTCAGCCACCCCCAGGTGGGCCGCTAGAAGACCCAGAGCGGTACCCCAGCAGCATCTCCCCCTGGAGCATTCCACTTCAGAGGACTGGTGGAGCAGTATCACCCCCAAACTTTCAGAAAACTCTGCAAAGTGTGGTCAGAAAAGTCAAGGTGACATCGGCATCAGCACAGTGGAAGCTCTGCCAGCTTTCTAGGAGCTGCAATGGCAGCTTTGGGGCTGCATCCTTGACTTTTTGACTGCACCATGCAGATACCCCTGCCCCCTTGAAATAAAAGAATGAATGATTCTAATGCAAAGTGAAACATCCTCCTCCCAAGGACGAGGCCCGCAATAAATTATAATAAATCCTCTCAAGATAAGGTAACTCAAGGCCAGGGGTCTATCCTGACAACTGGCTCCTTGCTTAAGGAAGGTCCAAACGGCCAAAGCCTTTGACTTAGGAGTCGGAATCTATGCAGCCACCACAGGGACAAGATACCAGATTCCCTCCTGGGGGCTTTATAAGGCCAGAACAAGGATAACACTAACTCACCCCCCTATTTGCACTAAAACTCACCGCTTGAAGCCGGTCGGTCAGTTCTCGACGTCGATTCCGGCACTTGGCAGCCGCCAGCTTGTTCCTCTCCCTGCGGACCCGGCGCTTCTCTTCCTCCTCGGGGGTCAGCTGTGCGAGCAGAAAGGAGAGGCATATCAGGCATCGGCTGCCATTGTAAGGCCAGAGGCTTCCCAGGACTCCTGGCACTTTCTTGCAACTGGGGGGCAAGTTAAAAGCACCCCCAAAACACGGATAGGAAGATGGAACTGTGTCATCATCCTTTATGACAGATAGATGGGGAAGGGGAGGCAGGGAGGGGGGACAGAAATGTCCAAGCAAGGAACAAACCAAAGAGCCGGCCAGTCTGCCTGTTGGAACACTTTGGCTTTTGAAGATCTTTAAAGCAAATTTATTTCAACCCTAATTCAGGCTTCATGGGTTGTTTTATGATTAAGGCTGTTTTTTATCATGTTGGTTTATTCCTAGGCTTGCTTTTTGTAACCTTCATGCCTTGTAAGCCACTCAGAGTCTTTTAGGCATGGTGGGCTATAAAACCTCTAAATTAAATAAATCGGCACAGTGTATTTCTAAACTGATAAGGCTCTAAATTGGGGCATAAAATGTTTTTTTTTTTCATGAAATTCAAGAGCGTCTGTGGGCCTTACAACAGGGGTCTCCAACCTTGGCAATTTTAAGACTTGTGGACCAACTCCCAGAGTTCCCCAGCCAGTGCATGCTGGGAGTTGAAGTCCACAGGTCTTAAAAGTTGCCAAGGTTGGAGGCGCCTGCCTTATGACACACATCTACTCCTCAAGGCATGTCAAATCAAGATAATATAGCCACAAGTAGCTCAACCAATGTTGGTTACTGCAGCATTTGATTCAATGTCACCAGAACTAGCTTCCGTTTGGCCTCAAAATTGGACGCAGCAGAAGTAGTCCTCTGGATTTCCTGGTCTCCCAAAGTAGCATCTGAAGCTATAAAAGACCATCAAGATGATTTTTGGGAACCTTCAAACTCATTGCCCCAGGAAGATCCATTTTCTAGATTGTTTTAATTTTTCAAAAAATGAATGGGAGCTTAGCAAACTGCAGAGCACACGCTGCTGTCCTAACCCCTATTTTCCTCCCAAGACCTTCTTAGAGAACAGAATTGGGGAAGGAGGCTGCCTGTCAGCTGCTCTATTTTTCTTGAGGCGAACATGTGTTTTTGTGACCGGGGCACTCCGCACAATTCCCATTTTGTAAGAACACTCACAATGGATTTTCAATGGTGAACGGACTGTTGATAATCTTCTAGCTATATTAAGTCCTCCCCACAAGGCATCCCAACTTCCAAGGTGACAATTTGGAAACGGGGAATCTCTTCTGGGAGATTCCAACATGCCAGATATCAAACTTTAGCAAGCAAAGAGAACCGAGTTCATGATCTCCTGGCTGAGGAAGGAAAAGCAGCTCACCGTTTCTTCCCGTGTTCTTCGGGGCCGGGCCCTGCTGGACCGAGGCGGAGTGGTCGCAGCCACAGGGACAGTCGAAGGGCCAGCCGCATAGGCACCCATTCCTGGGGCAGCGTAACTGGGGCCGGGCAGGTCATAGGGGTCCACTGGGGGTGGATGTGGCCCCGAAGGCTGCTGCTGCTGCTGCTGCTGCTGCTGCTGCTGCTGCTGCTGCTGCTGCTGTTGAGACTGAGCCATTGAGGAAATCAAGGTAGGCTGCACCAGCCACTGGAGGTCTTGGCTTGTGGATATAGCAGTCACTGTTGGCACAAAAGATCCGGGCATTTCCCCAAGGCCGCTGCACTCCTGGAGGAAAGTGAAGGGGTCAGGTGCTCATTATGGGGGTCTGCTTTGGAGAACAGGGAGCACTTCCCTGGCTGCACCGCACCCCCCTCCAAGGCGGTTCCACAGGCATCCCACGGCCAAAGCAGCTCCCATTTGCACTGCTCCTGTGTCCAGCATGCAGGACCCCATACCCGGGGAGGGAAGGCACCAGCCAGAAGGGACTGGTATGTCGCCCTAGGCACCGGCTGGGCAGGCTGGACCCCAGAGACACCCCCTCTACAGCCGCACCCTCAGCCAGGGAGCCCCGCAGACCAGAGCTGAGCGCTGACTCTCGAAGCCAAAAGCCGGCTCTATCAAGCCATGGCCGGGAACTTAATTTAATTAATTGTGGGTTTTAAACTGAATTTTAATTGTTAATTTTAATCATATTTATTATTGTTGTTTTATTGTGATTTTATTGCTGTGAGCCGCCCCGAGTCCTTCGGGAGAAGGGCGGCATATAAATTTTAATAAACTTAAACTTAAACTGAGGCTCATTCGGACTCCGAGGGCGGGGGCTTCACTTTGGCCAGCCAAGATCAGCCCGCGGGGAGGCAAGAGCCTCCGCGGCCGAGCTGGGAGGAGGGCAGCCCGGCGGGCTCCGTTCCCCAGACCCGCGGGATCCCCAAGGTCCCCCGAGCCGGGCAGAGACGGAAGCGCAGCCCGGGGACAGCCGCGCTCTCGGGCAGGGCTGCACCTCGAGACCCATCATCCACAGCGGGCAAGTAGTCCGGCGCCGGGGGGGGGAGGCGAGCCAAACAGCCACCCCTCGGGCGCCCCCCGGGCAGGGCCGGCATGGCAGCCCCGCAAAAGCCTCCCGCCCGCGCAAGGACCATCTCGGGCAGCCCTGCGATCTCAGCTGGTAGAGGGACGGGTCGGAGGGGGCGCGGCTGGAGAGCCGCTCGACCAATCCGAGCGGCCCCCGGCCTTGCCCCTCCCCCTAGCAACGGGGGAGGGCCAGCTTTCCAAAATAACCCGCGCGCCTCGGGGAGGAGGAGGGGGAGGAAAACGCGCCGTACGTGCCTCACGTCAGCACGGAGCGTTCCAGTACGTCATGCGTTACGCACAACCCCGCCCCCCTTTCTCGCTCGCGTTCTCGCCTCTCCTCCAGCGCGCGTGCGTGGAGGGAAGGGGAAAAGAATTGAAAGGGGACGATGAGGAGGACTTGGGGGGGAGAGGGTGGCGACCCCCTTTGCAACGCCTCGGACGGCGACCGGATGCCGGGAGAAAGACGCTTCGTCCGCACCGGGATGGGCAATGAGGGGGGGGAAGCGAGCGGACCCCCCAAATCTGGCCGGGGGAGGGGCAGGGGAGCGAAGGAAAGACGGGGGTCGCAAAGACCTCCCGGGATCGGACCACCCGCGCTATTCCCGCCCTCCAGGGAGACCCCCCCCAAGACCCGCAGCCGGGCGCCCCCGTCCCTTACCTGCGAGGAGGCGGCAGCGGCGGCGGTGGGGCTCCCGAAGGAGTCCACCGAGGAGAGGTACTGGGACTCGGCCGAGGGGGACGAGCTGCACCGGGAGGTGGAGTCGTAGTCTCCGGGGAAGCCCTGATACATCTCCCTCGGGGGCGCAGGCAGGAAGCCGCGGCCGCGCGGGGGTCGCCTGGAAGCCAAGATGAGGGGCAAGCGGGGCCAGCCAGCGGGCGAGCGGCCGGCCGAGAGTGCCGCCGCCGCCGCCGCCGCCGCGAGGTCGGGCTGGCGAAGTTGCCTCCAAGCGGGGCCGGCTGGCCGCTCCTTCTTCCTCCCCCTCCGGCTGTCAGTGCCTGGGGGGGAGACGGCGGGCGCCCTGAGCGGCGAGAGGCTCGCCCGGTCCTAGATCCACGTGTTGCAGCGGCTGGGCACCGCCGGTGGAAGCGTCCGCTCAAGTCCGGGAGGAGCGCTCCTGCCTCCGATTCTGCAGCGCCTGCAAAGCCCGGCGCCTCGGCTCAGATGGCGGCGGCCACGGGGATGCGGGCGAAAAGGGGAGTCCACCGCCGGGGTCCCTCGCAGCTCCGTCTCCGTCGCGGGTCAAAATCTTATGAATGAAGCGCGGTCGACAGTGTGGCTTATTTATACAAGGAAGGGGGCGGGTCCCTGCTCACGTCACCAGGAAAAGACCCTTTGGGGTCGCCGAAACCGGGCTCCGGGCCCGTCTCCGCGCCCCAAACTCGAGCGGTTGCGTTCTCCGGTCCCTGCGGCTCCTCCAGCCCAAGAAGGTCTCTCGGCGGCCCCGGCAAGGGGGTCTTTTTCAAGCGCTAAAGCAGGGGATCCCTCGCTCCGCCCCCGGGTGTTCCTGTGTGACGCAATTAACCATATTTGGTCTTGTGCTGTGTTTGTTTGGTATCCTTAGCAATACGTCAGAGGGAATCCCTTTCTGCTAAGCCGCGCTGCGGCGGCCGCACCAGCCGCGCTGATCCGCCCCCTGAGCGCGCGCGGCTTTTGTTGGGTATTAATAGAAACTTTTACTATATTCTAGAAACGGCATGAAAGCTCCGCGGCGGGCAGGGAAGGAGCACAGAGGGAAAGCTTTCTCTGGCCGCCGCGGCCAAGCGCTGCACGGCGCGAGAGGCGAATCTCTCGGCTGGGCACCGAGCGGGCGCCCTTCTCCGCCCCGACCCCCCCCCCTCCGCAGCCAGGGGCAGGAGTAAATCCTGTACCCCGTCCCCGGCAGGGCCCTTAATGTGGGGAGCTCGCTGCCCCGGGATGGAAGGAGGGCGGCCTTTCCGCCAAAGACAGCCTGAAAGGATTTCGACGGGTCCTTTGTACGTCTGACACAGCGGCTTCCCTGTCCACGCCCAGCCCACAGTTGGGGGCTCAAAGCTTTCATCCCCACCGTCGTGAAGCGGGGAAGTTTCCAGGTGCGGCTCGGTTTATGACCCACATTCCCACAGCCGCAGCAAGGACGACTGGCACCTTGACGCTGAAAGTGATTGGCCAACGCACGAAAATGTGCTGTATTTTATTCTGCCTAGCCTGCTAAGCCAAGAAGAGTTAATGTTTCAAGGAGGGGTTTTTGAAGGGCTGGAAACCCCCTCCCTGCCATCATCATCATCATCATCATCATCATTTTACATCCTCCAACGATACCTTAACAGTTCCTAGGTCCTTAGTTAGGACTCAAGCTGCTGAGCTATTAACCAGCCTCAAAGGCTATGAATCTCACTAAAGATTAACTAATAATAATAATAATAATAACAACAACAACAACAACTTTGTTGTCATTATATTTGCATATACAGTATTACCCATACAACGAAATTCACTTAACACCCAAAGACCAGGTCCAACACACATAATAATCCCCAAACGCCCCACCACCACCACAATTCCCCACCACTAAACCACCCAAACATCCACACAACAGACCAAGTAATGCTGTCCAACAGCTCACTGATGGTGGCCCTTCAGTTCATGGTTGAGTGCAATTATAGCTCTGGGATAAAAACTATTCAGAAAATGTGTGGTCTGAGTTTTAATTGTTCTGTATCTTCTGCCAGAAGGCAACAGTCCAAAAAGATTGTAAGCAGGATGGGAAGAGTCTCTGAGAATGTTATGCAACTTTCTCAAACAGTGAGATTCAAAGATGTCGTCCAGGGCCAGTAGCTGGAGTCCGATTATATTCTGGGCGGTTTTAATGATTCTCTGTAGAATATGCCTTGCAGATATTCCAGTTTGGTGGACCCTGTTTGAGGAGGGAGGGATTAGACCCGAAGGCAGGAACTTTATTTCGCTTTGTGTCTATACACAACCCCTCCCTTACCTGACCTTTCTGGAGCTTAGCTAAGACATCACACCCTCCTCCACTTCCAAGAGAGCCAGCCTGGTCTCGCCTGTGGCTGGGGTGTCACGGGGTATGTGCATTACCCAGTCTGGAGTCAGGCAGAATGGAGCAATCAAGAAACCTTCGAATCTCAGGGACTGAGATTCACTTCCCCTGCTAAACAGGGAGAAAATTGTTTCTTGGTTTGTTTATTACATTTATTTGCTGCCCATCTTACTACAAGGCAACTCTGGGCTGCTCAGAAAACATTTCAATACAGTGAAATACGAAGGGAGAAGCTATGTTGAAAGAGGTACATGCAACCATCTTATCCATGTTTAGCTAACTCACAGCTCACTCAAAGCCTTGGATTTGCAGAACTTGTTGACCCCTCACCTACTTCTTTTGCACAGAGTGCGGTTTAGAGTGCCATGTGAACTCAACCACAGAAAGGCAGACTCTGACTGCAGAGCTCAATAAAAGGGAAACCACCTTTCCCAGGCAAGGAGTCCCCGCACAAAGGAAGGGATCGCCTGAGGAAGGCCCCACCCTTCGCTTGGGAAAGGCTCAGCCATCCTTCCTCCTGGGTGAAAGGCCTGGAGGTTCCCCCCCACAGCAATATATCACACACTGATAGGTAGGATGATTTATGATGTGGGTCTCAGTGTTAGCCTGGCTGCCTCTTTCCCTCTGTAATCTGTGGAGTGGGCCAGCTAAGCCTTTCCTCTTCAGTTGCAGTCTTCTGATCTATTCCAGATGTGTTTTGGAGAATATCTGGTTACTGGCCTGCCTGCAGAAGATTTGCTGAGCCGGGATCATCTGGTTTCCTTTGGCTTTGAATTAGTATTTGAATTCTACCACCAATCAGCAAGCTCAATGGTAGAAACTCCAAAAAATGTTTTGAGCTTCTTAGAAGTCTGAGGCAGGGGTCTCTAACCTTGGCAACTTTAAGACCTGTGGATTTCAACTCCCAGAGTTCCTCAGCTAGCTTTGCTGAGTCCACAAGTCTTAAAGTTGCCAAGGTTGGAGACCCCCTGTTCTGAAGCTTATATCCATATCCAGAATGGCAAGACCTGGCCTAGTGACAGGGCACCTGCTTGGCACCCCCAAAACTTTCCTGGAAGGTGCAGTTTCTGCTTTGGGGCCTTTGGAGAAACCAAGGTTGAGTTGGGCGAAGAGAAGAATCTGCCTTCTGCTTCTCTGGAATTCTCCCACCTCCCACCCCCGTCTGATGGATGCCCTCATCTGTGCAGAATGGCACTGGGGCTGCTGACTGCAGATCCTTTGAGGCTGCTGGGTGTGCATGAGTGAGGGATTGACCCATTTCTGGACCTCAGACAGCTGAATGTGTGAATTTACTGCCTTGCGCTGACTGTAATAATAGCACTCCAGTGCCCTACTCAGAGTGGAACCTCTAAGTTTGGATTCCGCTTTCTGCAGGTCTAAATGAATGCAAGTGATGTCCTTGGTTGCTGGGTCCATGAATGTGTGCAGGGAGCAATGATCCGTGCCGCTCTGTTCCAGCAAGGTGTTTGTCCCCAATTCGGTAGGAAACAGGAAATCCAGGATCCTCTTGCAAAGAACATGTTCAGTGCGCTGAGCAGAGCAAGTGAAAACACTGCAGGCCTCCAAAAATGCAGGTCATGATCTGAGATAAAATTCCTGCTGCATTGGCTGGGAAGTGGGGTTTTTTTTTTGGGGGGGGGGAGGTACTGGAAGCCAAATGCCAGCTGTGAATGGAAGCATTTCTGTAAGTAGAGCAGCCGCGTATAAATTTAGCAGCAAGCCAATAATCCGTCCTTCTCAGAACAAGTCTTGCAAATGCGCCCCGAGGACACCATCGTGCTAAAGAAGAGCTGGGTGGATTTGCTGAGTCCCACGCAGCCCACAGAGCGTGTGGCAGGAGGAGAGCGGGGGCTCAGGGCTGAGTTCCTGTGGGCAGGAAGGGAGGAATAGCAGGAATCAAATGGGTTTAAATGTAAACTCTTCACCTTCACCCTTGTAATCTGTTGGCTGTTTAGATCAAGAACTGTTTCCTCTCAGCAGCTAGTTAATGTATAATCCCAGAAGTTAAGAGGGAGAAGCTTGGGGGGGGGGATTTACTCCTGGATAAATCTGGAAAGCTGCTCTTTTGGTCTCTTCTGGGGGTTCAGAGTGGCTGATTTCAGACTTCTGACAGTCTTCCTTCAACGAGGCATCTCCTGGGGTCCTGGAAGAAATATTAAAGAATAACAGGTTCTTCTAGGCATGCACAGAGTGCCTTCCTTTGCCACTTTCCCCATCCTGGCACCTTCAAGCCTGGGCTTTGGGGATCTGGGGAGGAATGTGCCCAAAATTTGTGCTCTTCCCTCTAACATCTGAGGTGGGTAGAAAAGTAGGTCAGAGGGAACAGCTCATTTAGGACACAACTATTATCAAACATGTACAGAGTTTATTTTTCAGGGCGGCTGGCATTTTAAAAATAAGGCATCATTAGACTCTGGTATACAGCTTGTTCTGGTTTCGGCTGGGACTGGGTGTGAGCGGCGTTTGTTCCCAGCGACAAGAAACTTTCTAACTTGGTCAGTTGTTTGCATTCCACCCAGCCTGGCTCATAACCACAGAAGGAATAAAGCACAAGAGCCTCTGGCAGATCACACAAGACCCGGCCAGCCGCGGGCCAGACGCAAATAATGACAAAGTGGGACCTGGACATTTTGCCCGGTGACCAAATATAGTCCCTGCCCCACCAGCAATCAGACAGGCCAGGCTGGGCTATTCTGGTTCTTGCTCTGTCCTGCCACCCCCTGTCTGCTGTCTGACCAAAGGACCCCACTGGATGGAAAACCTGGGTGCCCACATGCTCACCCCTGCTTTGCCAAGTCTTTGGGTGGAGCATCAAGTTTGCAGGAAGTGCTCTTAGGTACTCACAGGTAAGTTTGGCAGGACACAGCACCTGGTGCCTTGAAAGGGGTCCTGGGCCTCACATCAGGTGGGTCAGTTTTTTCTACCCGAGTAGAGTTCAAATTTAGCCATTGCAGCAGGGCATCTGGGAATTGTAGTCCATGTGGGTTCCATGCTGGGGAGAACTGGTCTATATGCAGTGGATCATAGAATCCTGGGTTTGGAGGATATTTGGGGGGAATCTAATCCAGCCTCGTGCAGGAATCATTAAATCACCCAGGACAAACGGCTGCCAATTTTCCTTTTAAAAACTCCAGTGATGGAGCTGCCTCAACTTCAGGGGGCAGCTCTCCCACTGCATCAGAAGTGCCCCTCCCAGTCAGGAAATTGCTCCTCCATTCAAGTTTGGGTCTCTTTCTGTAAAGCTTCCACCTGGCCTGCCTCCAGGTGCTATATCAGGATGAGGATATATCCCTCCGTCTTCCTCTGAGAGAGACTCATGTCTCCTTTTAGCCTTCCCTTCCTTAAAGACCAAGCTCCACTCTGCACATTTCACCTCCAGGCCCTGCACCATCCTTGCTGCACCTCCCTGCATGTTTTCTGGGTCCTCAGCATCCTCTTTTGAATTGTGGCTAAGCCACAAGTGAGTATATCTGTTGTTTAGTGTTCTGTGGGAACTCTGTTTGTGAGATCCACTTCTTAGAACATACTGCTGTCGGGCCACTTTAAAATATCCAATTTTTTAGTCATAGAAACTGCATCGTTGGATGTCCATTATAAAAGGGATGTCTTCCTAATATGTTTTCAAACCTATTACCCACAGAAGGGGTGCCCAACTAGGGCAACTTTAAGATCCGTGGACTTCAACTCCCAGAATTCCCCAGCCAGCTGTGCTGAAATTGAAGTTCACAGGTCTCAAAATTGTCCTGGTTGGACACCCCTGCAGTATTCTTTGCAACCAAATCTGACCCTTTAGATCTTGATCAACCCAGGCCAGCCACAGGGGTGTGCTGGGGCATGTGTGTATGTAAACTAGTTCAAAATGGCAGCCACGGCCATGTGATCAAAGCCCATCCCCATTCATCTCACGTTGCCTGTGAAAAAGACTGGGCTTTGCAGTCCTGGCTGCTGATGCAGACCCCTCTGGTCAGCTAGCTGCTTTATCACCTCTCCTTGTCACCTCCTCGCTCTGTGAAGTGTGTGTACCCCCCCCCACACACACACACCAGGTGAGTACCACAACCCCAATTCCACCTGTACACCCAGAGGCTCCAGAGCAGAAGGTCAGAAGCCAGAACTGGGTCCGATGTGTCTCTGGACATCTAGATTCATCCCCTGGCAAGGATGCTCAGCGACCTTGGCATGGCCCCTGATGAGTAGTGGCCACTGAGGAGGCGGCTGAGAAGACCCCATTGCGGACTCAGAGAACAGAAACAACCTGTTTTCAAAAATCCTTGTCTGGGGTGTTCACCACTGGCAGGAAGTGGAGTTTGGTTCCTTAACCTGCAGGGTTCTTGCAAAGACACGGGACACTAAACCTTTCAGCATGTTTTGCAAATTCAAACCGACACAGTGGGACAAATCTCTGACTTTGCACATGTTCTACAACTGTGATTCAAAGCAAGCTGTCCTGTCCTCCTATGGCCCTCTTACCTGTCTGCCCCTTTCTTTGGGGTACCTCCGCTTCGTCACAAGTCCCCTGCTCCAGACCAGCTGACCATGGGCCAGAAGGCAGAAATGGAATGCCCTTTCTCAGGGCTGACTGCCAGCGGCGGAGACCCCATGTGGTGGGGGCTTTGAGGTTTCCGCTTCAGAGACCGGCTGTTTTCTGAGAAGGCATTTCAGATGGTCTGGCTGGCTGGGGAGGAGGGAGGGGGTGGAAGCCCAGCCCGGGATCTGACACAGCACTTTGATGTCACTGGCCAGGAACGTGGCAGGCATGTCAGGGGGCTGAGTCATGCTTTGGGCTGAGCCTAGCTCTGCGGAGGAGCAGGCAGGGCTGACTAGAGTGCCCCCCCCCTCCTGCCCTCCTCCGCAGAGGGGATGTAGAGAGGAGGAAGGGGGCTTTTGATGTGTGCTGGCGCCCTAACTTCGACAAGCAGGTGTAATTGCGGGTACAAAGAGGGGAGCTACGACTCATAGAACAGAACAGAGTACCAGAGTTGGAAGGGCCCTTGGAAGTCTTCTAGTCCATCCCCCTCTCCAAGCAGGAGACCCTATACCACTCCGGACAAGTGGCTGTCCAGCCTCTTCTTAAAAACCTCCAGTGATGGAGCAGCTACAACTTCTGGAGGCAAGCTGTTCCACTGGTTAATTGTTCACGAAAGACCAAGAGGGCTAGTGGTTAAAGCAAGGAAGAGGGGAAGGTAGGGCAGGTTTTATTGGGAAGGGAATGGGGTACAACCAACAAATGAGAAACTGAGGAAGCCCCTTTCCAGAAGGGGGTTACTCTGGTTTTTAAAGGATTAAAAGCAGGAATCCTGTGTTTTTTCAATGCTTTTCCTGGATGTTGGAGGAAACAGGGTGGGCCAAAGGCCTGAAGCATGGCTGGGCACTCTTTCCCATGCTCTGGAGGCTGAAGGAATCTGAGGGTTACGGCAGCATTTCTCAATCTCAGGAACTCAGCCGTGGGAACTTCAACTCTGAGAATGACATTGAAGTGTTTGGAGGATTCTGGGAGTTGAAGTCCACGCCTCTGAAACCTGGGTTAGGCAAGGTGATAGGTTAGTCTCTCCTCAGGCTCAAGGTTGACTCAGCCTTCCATCCTTTCAAAGGTAGGTAAATTGAGGACCCAGTTTGTGGGGGCAATAAGCTGACTTTGTATAAATATACCAAAGTATGAAGGCTATTGCTTAGCGCATTGTAAGCCGCCCTGAGTCTCCGGAGAAGGGCGGCATATAAATTAAAGGGGAAAAAAAAAACTAGGCAAAGTGAAAGGAAGGATCAGAGGAGATATGACAGCAATCTTTCAATATTTGAGGGGTTGCCCCAAAGAAGAGGGAGTCCAGCTATTCTTCAAAGCACCTGAAGGCAGGACAAGAAGCAATGGGTGGAAACTCATCAACCTGGAATTAAGGAGAAAATGTCCTGACAGTGAGGACAATTAACCAGGGGAACAGCTTGCCACCAGAAGTTGTGGGTGCTCCATCACTGGAGGCTTTTAAGAAGAGACTGGACAGCCATTTGTCTGGAATGGAATAAGGACTCCTGCCTCGAGCAGGGGGTTGGACTAGAAGACGTCCAAAGTCCCTTCCAACCCTATTTATGTATTTATTATATATTTATTTATTGAATTTATATTGCCGCCTAATCGCCCGTGGCGACTCAATGTGGTTTACAGAATATATTGTTCTATTCTAAATATTAGTGATGCTTTGTGGGCACTTTTAACTTGTTAGCCTGCCGACCTTTGGAAGGAGTTAAAGTCCTTCTTTTAGGAATCTAAACAGGAGCTCCCATTTCCTCCCCATATCTGTTCGCTGGTCAGACTGATGCCTTCTCTCTCTCCCCTCTCTCGTGGCATGTGCTTGGGCTGCCCAGGACCTTCCCGTGCTGTGCGAGATGTGCAAGCATTCAACCACTCCGTTTTTGGCTGCACATTGTGTCTCAGAATTCCCTTCCTTCCTTTCCAGCTGAAATAAAAACACACATGTTTCTTTGGCTTCTGCCTGTCACATGAGCTGGAAGGAAAACTCCGGCAGCAGGCAGTAACATGTGTGTACGTGTGTGTGAGTGTGGGGCCTGTGGTGGTGGGACAGGGTGGAATTGGCTCGTAATTGGCTCTGCCCTTGGAAACAATCCACACCTCAGCAATAACTGCCTACCTCACCCCCCATACCAGTTTAACCTGGCTGTGGTGGGAGGGGACGGAGCTCTGGGAAGGCTGGATGCAAAAGGATGGTCTTTAGAGTAGGAAGGGGAGCTTCAGAGAGACCCACTGGGACCCCCATCCCTGCTGACATCATTGAACAATGCCCACCATAGGTGGGTGGGGGTAGGGGTGGAAGTAAGCTTTCCAAATAATAAAGTTTATTTGTACACCAGCCTCAGTCCCTGAGGGGTGAAGGAGATGGGCAGTTTTAAAATTAAGAGACAGAGATGAGAGACAGACAGACAGACAGAGAGACAGTCCGATCCATCCATCCATCCATCCTGGAGGCCCTCAGCCCAGCCCCAGAGCTTCCAGCGTGGTGCTGCAGGGGCCTGGACGGTGGGCTTCACAGCCACGGAAGAGAGACCGAAGAGAGACGGGGAGGGGGGCGTCCTTTGCGGGCCGCCGGCCAGAGAGGCTGGGAAGGTTAGGGGGCGTCTGTGGCCGGACCGGGTGCCGCGCAGGGAGGAAGTAAGGCTGGGGGGGGCCGTGCCTGGGCTGAAGCCTTCGCCGCCCGTGGACGCTCTCCCGGCGTCTTCCTTCCGTTCCTTAAACGACGCTCGTTTTTCCTGCGACTCCATCGTTCGGCGGGCCACCAAAGGCAGCTCAGCCCTCCGGAACAAGCAGGGGAAGACGGCCACGGAGTCGGGGGAGGCCTGCCAGCCGTGGGGGGGGGGGCAGAAATCCCGGGAGGGACAGAGAGCGCGCCATGGGCTTTGTAGTCCAGCGCGTGGGGCGCGCGAGGGGCCCCGTGGTCCGCGGAAGGGTCTCCGGCGCGTCTCCGCCGATCACGCGGCCGGCCGAAGAGAACAAACAACCCGCCGTTGCCCGGCAACAACGTTCCATGGTCCGCTGACGTCACTCTTCGTTTGTTGACGTTTCCAGGCAACGGCGGCGCTGCCCCGACAACCGCCTGAAGGGGGCGGGCCTCCCCGCCTGGCCAGCCTCCTGAGGGGCGGAGCCAGCGGTGCTTGTGGCGGTTGCTCCGGTGGGGAGAACGGGGCGGGGCCCTTCGCCGGTGCCCCCGCTCCCCCCCCGCGTGGGAAAGGCCCTGCCGGCCGCCCCGACCTGCCTCCCGCGGGAGGCGCGGGGACCTTTGCAGGCACCGGGTCTGCGTTGCGGCTTGGTTGCCACGCGAAGCCCCCGCTGCGCCTGCTTTGGGGCGACCGGGCGGGACAGGTCCTGTCCGGGCTCCGGCGGCGGCGGCGGCTACTCCCAGGCCCTCGGGGCCCTCCGCGGGGGAAAGGCGCTTCTCAGGCTCCCCCTGCCGACCCTGCTGCGAGCGCTCCGAAGGGCGGCCTTATGCGGGAGCCCCCTCCGGCGGAGCAGGCGAGCGGCGGCCGGGCCTTGGGAGGGCCAAGAGGATCATCGCTGCGCCTTTCCTTGCTCCGGCCCGTTGGCCGCCCGTGGCTGCGGAGGAGGCTGTGAGCAGAAGGCTCCGCCGCGCGGCTGAGGGTGACTGGAACCCAGAACGGCGTTTCTCAACCTGGGCAGCTTGAAGAGGGGCGGACTTCAACTCCGCAGCCAGGTGGAGAGAAACCTGCCCTGAAGGTTAAGCAGCGCTCCTGGCCAGGCGATTCAGGGCAGCCGTGCTGGACTAAGACCCAGGAGATGCTGATGGCGCCTCCGCTGGTTTAGGGTTTGGCGTGTGATCTGGCAGTGGGGAGCTCTAAACCTTCTTTCAGTGTGACCAAAATTGACCCATGAATTGAATTGAATTGGCTCTTCACACAGCCTTCTGATCCCAGCACATGATGCTCGGTCCATCACCCAAAGCCTTCCAGATGTGTCACCCTTGGAACATGTATGACTGCACCGGTGTAAACAAATCTCATTGCAACAGCTGGTGCGTAAATGATGCGTGCGGGGTTCCTGAAAACACTCAGCATCCAGGAATGGCGCTGGGATGGGGGGAAGCAAGCAGCATGTCCTCTGGGCGTGTGAGAAAGTGGGGTGGGGGGGAGAGAGATTTGCAGCCTAGGGCAGGAACAGGATTCCTTATCTGGGTAAGTGTGTCAGGGAAGGGACCCAGCGGAGCATTTTGTGTGTGAAAGGTGACTGCAGGCGCTGCACATTCCAACATTCCCCGCCTGTCTTGCGTGCCAGGAACTGCTGGCAGCGGCAACCCAGCCTTTCCCCACCGGGCTGTGGGCTCTGGCGCCCGTCCAGAAGAATTTGGCCTCTGGCCTCAGTAAACAACAACAGCCAGAATTGGAAGCCGAAACGTGTTGCTAAGAGACACGTGTTTTGCTTCTGAGAAAATGGGGCCTCCGGGCTGGGAGGGGCTGAGAATGGGGTGGGGGACAGAGGGAGAAAGCAAAGGGGCGAGTAGGTCTCAGGAGTACAAAGTAAAATGGGGGGGGCTTCTGGAATTCCCTCCCCAGAAAGGCCGCACTAGTGCCCAAATTGCATCATTTCAGCACTAGGAAAAACTTTTAAGTTGCATTCTAGTGGTAATATAAAATACAAAAGAAAATAATAGGAAAACGGGAGGGAGAAGGAAAAAGAAAAGACATTGGCTTCCAACTCCCTTTGGTGCAGCAGAATAAGATAATAAACCTCAAGTTTTTACTTTTACATAATAACAACAAGCATATCCAATTGGTAAAACCCAAAATCAAAGTTTTAATGTTTCTACCTCAAGCACAAAGTCCAGAAATGGTTTCCAAGTAGAAACAAAAGTACTTATGTTTTTTTTTCTTTAATCAAAGCTGTCGGTTTTGCCATCTCTGCTAACTCCATCAACTTTTGCAGCTGTTCCTCCATTGTGGGAATCAAAGTGACCTTCCACTTTTGTGCAAAAAGTGATTTTGCTGCCGTCAACATATATAACATCAAAGTTCAAATTTTCCTCCAAGTCTTTTTCCATTCATTCTAGTGGTATTGCTTTAGATTGTGGTTGTTCAACCTTTTGGCTTGCCTATGCTCATCGAGTGAAGAGGAATTGTCTTGGGCCGCAGATAAAAGATATAATATATATATAACTAACAATTTTTTTTATTTTTTTAATACTGTTTATTATCTTGTGGGGCCACATTACTAATTGTCCAGGGCCATGTGCTGGTTGTTGGACTGCGGGCTGGACAGGTCTCCTTTAGAGTTTGACATCTGCCTTGCTGTGGTCAAAGTTGTAGTTTATTTTGCCTTTTATTTGATGTTGTTAGTATATTTCAGCTTAAGTTGTCTTGTTTCTTCTTCGGTGTGTTTAGAGTAAACCACCCAAACAGTTCCTGCTATTGGGCAATTTAAAAATTGTGTTCAATAAATTTTTTTTTTAAATTAGAATAATAAATTGTTGCACAGCAGATACCCTCTCTACAATATAGCACCCTGTTCTGCCTTTCCTGCCTCAATGGACCTTACAGCTGTTTTTCTCCCTGCCCCTGGTTCTTTTCCTGCCCAGGGTCAAAACGTGGCTTAGTATACACCCTCCCCCTTGGGGCAACTCTGCCACCCCCCTGCCCATTTCCGTGCCTGTCCTACAGCTTCCTCTCTCTGCCTTTCTGTCTCCTGTGCCCTCTGGGGTTCCAGCATGGTGCCAAGGCAATTTATATAACATCAGACCTGTATCTTTGGGAGGTGCCATGCAGAGGTGAAATGTAGCCGGTTCTCACCTGTTGTCCGAACTGTTAGTAAATTGCTTATGCAGTTCAGAGAACTGGTTAAAAATAAAGTGCAAGAGTTTTTTTTCTCTCTCTCTCCCTTCAGTTAATAGCTCCACTTAACTGGAATGCAGCCGATACACGCTGAATCAAGTCAGTAAACAACAGAAACTGACAGGATTAGGGCAGGGAAAACCATCAATCACCCATCTAGGGATGGGATTAACCTTTCCCTTCAGGAAGGAGGACAAGATTACAAACATTTTCATTACAAAGAGTATTAAGTAACACATCTGTGATCAGCTGATACTCCCTGCAGCTTTTATAGCTGCTGCAATGTTGGCTACTTCTTGTTTCTTCCTGGGGGAAAAGATACAGGAGACGACAACGATGCAGCTTGATCGTACAGGCCCTGAATCTAATGCATGTGTGGTCCAGCCAGCTGTATGGCTTCAGCTGTGAAGCACCCACTTTAGAACATAGAGAACATAGAATAATAGAGTTGGAAGGTTTAATGGCTTTTGGCAGCACGCCCAGGCTTTCAATTAGCCTGAGCAGCTGCTCTTAGTTTCCCTCTCAGCTGCTGCGTTTGCTCTGGGGTTGACGTTTTTAAAAATGGGGAATGGCTGTTTTAAGTTTTCTGCATTTAGTGGTTCCTGGCACTGTCCTTTTGGGGTGTACTTCCCTCACTCTTTTTGAAAGTCTCTAGTGATGGCAATCTATTCCATTGGCTGATTGGTCTCACCCATAGAAAATTTCTCCTTAGTCCTAGGTTACTCTGTTATTCTATGCTATTCTAAATATTGGAACAGTGCTATTTTATTATGAGTTGGACTAAGGAGAAATTTCCTAAGGCTGAGACCAATCAAGATGGCCGCACCTACCCAGTCACATGACCCATTTCCCACAGAAAACACTGGGAGCCACAAAACCTGGGCAGGTGTGGCTGGGGTGTGTGTCATGTGACTGGGTGGGAGTGACATTGAGTTGGCCACACCTGCCCACCCAGTCACATGACCACCAAGCCACACCCACCCAGTCACATGACCTCCAAGCCATGCCTACAGAACCTGTAGGGAAAAATTTTGAATTTCACCCCTGGTGCCATGCCTTAGTGGTTAAAGACTTGTCAGCTGGAGAGCTGACAGCCCAGGTTCGAGACCTGAGTGCCACGCAATAGGGTGAGCTCCTATGCCTTGCCCCAGCTCCTAGCAATTCAAGTGGATAAATTGGTGCCATGTGCCTCAGCGTACAGTCATGCTGGCCACATAACCGTGGAAAGTGTCTTGGACAATGCTGGCTCCCTCCGCCAGGAAGCGGAGATAAGCAACCTCCCCCGAGGATTGGACATGACTGGAAAGGGGAAACCTTTACCTGCATGTTATGATTGCAAAGCTCCAGCCCAGGGAAGGACATTCTGTGGAGAGCCACCTGGGCCCCAGAAATAGATTCCTGGCCTCAGCCTGGCACTGCCCTGGAGTGCTTCATTTATGGAAGTGTCCCTGGCTTGGCTGCAGGAATGGGGGAATTTTACAAGCAATTGCAGATCGGCGTCCCTTTCTCTCCTTGTGGGTTATCTCAAAGTTTCCAGCTGTCCTGCAGTGTCTCTGTAAGGAAGGAGGAAGATACTGTGCAGCCGAAAAGTTGCAGAAAAAGAGCAAATAGGCAGCTGAAGCCCTTTTTCAGAAAAAAGGCAAAAAACAGGGAAAAGGGGAAAACAGAACAACCTTCTCCAATCCAAGGTCATGTAGTCACCGAATTTCAGTCAACTGAGCTAATGCTGTAAGGAAGCAAAATTCCAGCCACGCCACATATCCAGACATTGTTTAGAAAAGGAAATTTCAAACCAGATAGCAGGCTGGCACGGCCTCAGTTGTAGCCTGGTCCTTCCAAGGAGGCCCCTCCAGACATCCCAGTTAGCGAGAGCTGTGCCTTCTGGACATTTAGAAGACCACTCCCCACCTGCCCTCTGTCCCTTTCACTTCCAGGACCTGCAATGTGCAACACATACGAGAACGGCCTTTTCACCCCTCCCCAACCAGGTATCGGCTTCCATTTTCTACAGCTGTGGCTGGATTTCTACTGGAGTTCCCAAAGGAAGTACATTTGCTAGGAAAGAGGGAGCAAATGCCAACGGGACAAAAGGGTGGATTTATCTTCATGCAGGGTGGGTCTTCTATCCCCTGGGAGGGGGGACTGGGCCCGGAGGGTTGCATGTGCAGCTCAGAGGTGCTGGCAGGCTCAGGGGAGCAGCCGACTGGGGTCAGCAGCTTTGTCCTCAGCCAGACCTGCAAAGGCAGCGATGGGGCCGGTTGGAGATCCAGGTCACCCAGGATATTGATTGGAAGATGGAAGAGGCTCAGCTGGAGGAATGAGCTGGCAGCAAACTGAGATTTTGGGACGAGATATGCTGCCTGCAAAGGGTCCATCTGGCTCTGGTGCTCTGGGTATCAGCGCTTCCCCCAATCAACAAACCCCCCCCCCAAAAAAAACCCCTTTCTGTTCAGGTCCCGAAGGTGCTTTTCCAAGAGGCAGTTGGACTTTTTGGTTTTTCTTTGAAGACGTTTTGCTTCTCATCCAGGAAGCTTCTTCAGCTCTGACTGGATGGTGGGGAAGGGAAGGATTGATCCTCCTTGAGGCTTCCTGTTGAGGCTGCCATTCCTAAGCGGTGCGCTCTCCTCTGTGCAGGCCTCCTCCATCAGGCCACTTTTTCCAACACTTCCGGCGGGGTGGGGTGGGGAGTGTCCTGATGCCGAGTCCTGTGGACTGTAGGAAGAGTCAGTCCCTCCGCCTGGCTGTTCTTTCGGGATGGTCAGCAGGCAAAGCTCACATCCCCTTCCGCCGTGGGATGCCCGGAGGGGGCAAGCTAAAGGCAGGCCATGGGGAGGGGGCTGAGGGGCTCAGAGCCCCGCAGGAGCCTTCTGGGAAGAGCTGCAAGAGAGTCCCGCCGACCAGTCAGCAGCGAGATACGCGACGGGCGCCGTGGCCTCCGCATTCCTTCCGACGTTCAGCTGGCTCGGCGGAGCGCGGCCCTCGGGCGGCCTCTGGCGGAGCGGCTGCAGAAGGGCGGCGAGCCCCCGGACAAGGCGCGCCAGCCCCTCTTCCCTCCGGCCGCGCGGGTGCCGAGGGCTCGGCGGGGAAAGAGCAAGTCCTCCTCGCGGATCGCGGCGGGCGAAGAAGGCGGGTCGAGGGTCTCGAGGCTCCGCTCCGGCTGCGGCGCCCTCGTAGTCCCGGGGCGCGCCCCTCGGGGGGCAGAGGCTGCCGGACCGTTCCGGGCCGCCTGAGCCCCGCCGGCCTCTGATTCAGCCGCTGCGCCGGCGCCCGCGTCATCCCGGCCGGGCCGCGGCTCCAGAGGAGGCTATTTCGGGCGCGGCGGCCCTAAAAATAGCGCGGGGGCTGCTCCCTCTTGCGCGCCACGCGTCAGCCGCGCTATTCATAGCCCTGCGCGCGCTCGCCCGGGAAGCCGCCGCCCGCCGGACCGAGCCCGCCGCTGCCGCTGCGGCTGACGGCATTGCGCCGCCCCTCCTGTCTTGCGCCGCCCGGCCGCGCACCTGCTTCACGCGCATCTCAGCGTGGAGGCGCGCACGTCTCTCCACCCCCCCCCGCCCCGTCGGGTACATTCACAAGTGACGCGGAGAACACGCCTCCCGGTCTCGGCTGAGTCACCGGTGAGGTAAAAGCCGGCCTCAGCCGAGGAGGGGCTGGTGGCGTCGGTGCCCGTCGCCCAGCTGGTCCGGGAAGCTAAAAAAAGCAGCGCCAGGCACGTCATGCCGCACCGAGCCTCCTTGGGTAGGCGCAGTCTACCCGGGGGGCGGGCGACGGGCAGGGCCTGGCCTTGCTTCGCACCCTTTCTCGTCCGGCGGCCGCAATTCGGGGTTAGGTGCTCTTTCTTTGTAAGGCGGCCAGTGTCGTGTGAATTACTGTCCGCCCGGCTCCCTGGAGGCCTGGCTTTTCGAACATGGGAGTGCATGGCTAGCTGTGGGTGACGGGTGATGTAGTCCAAGCCTTTTGGAGAAACCCGGGGAGGGAAGGCGCTTTGCAAAGCGGCCTTTAGAGGCCGGAATGGCCAACTTTGCACTCGGGCAGCCCATGGCATCTCCCCCCCCCCCGCAGAAGCGCTCCAGCGTACAGGAAGCACTGAAGGGGTGCGACTGTGCTGGAGGGTCTGGGTCGCTTCCAAGACGGGGAGGGGTCTGTAGAGAAGGGGGCAACGCTGGGGAAATCTGGATGCCCACCAAGCAGAATGCCCAGGACAAGGACTCTTCCTCCCCGCATTGGCCTGCTCGGAACCACGGCCAACTTCTCCTCTTCCAGCGGAGAAGAACTGATAGTCCCCAAAACTGTTTGCAACTGAAGACCTTCATTTGCACCGTCTCCAGCTTGAAATAAAGTCAGAGCTGAAATTAGAATATTGAAAGGATGGGAGAGATTCCTAGCCACAAGATGGTGCCATGTGTTTTTCTCTGTGTGACTGTGTGTGTGTGTGTGAGAGAGAGAGGGGGGGGGGAAAGAAAGAAAGAGAAAACATGAACTGATCCCATAAATATCTTTACAGTACAGGTAGTCCTCAACTTACAACCACAAGTAGCCCAAAAGTTCTGTTGCTAAGTGAGACAGTTAACTTTTGCCCCATTTTACGACTTTCCTTGCCACCTTTGTTAAGTGAATCACTGCAGTTCTTAAATTAGTAACACAGTTGTTAAGTGAATCTGGCTTCCCCATTGACTTTGCTTGGCAGAAAGTCGCAACCTGACCCTGGAACACTGCAGGCGTCATAAATGGGAGTCCGTTGCTAAGCATCCAAATGTAAATCACATGACCATGGAGATGGTGGAATGGTCATAAGTGTGAAAAATGGTCACTTTTTGGATTTTTTAGAAAGGGAGGTAGAAGGACCAGGGCTGGGAAATCAAGACCAGCCTACAGGGAACCGCCATCTCAAATGGGGAAGTAGCTGATGGGGCTATTGGGGTTTCCCAGGGTTGGTGCCCAGTCAGATTGAGAAGCAACTGGCAGAGCTCTGGTCTTCCATCATTCCAGGCATGGCCAGATGGTCAGCCGTCCTGCCTTTGCCTTCTCTGCCCATGTGGACCTCCCTCCGCTTCGACTTCTACAGAGTTACATTTCATTTGTAGACTATGGGTGTCCAACTTGGGAACCTTAAGACTTGTGGTCTTTGACTCCCAAAATTCCCCAGCCGGCTTCTGGGAGTTGAAGTCCAGAAGTTCCAAGAGTGGATACCACCAGTCTAGGGTCTCCTGCTTGAGCAGAGGGTTGGACTAGAATACCCCCAATGCCCCTTCCAAGTCTCTTCTTCTTCCTTTTGGTCGTGTTTCTCTTCCTGCACTTTGTCAGGCGTCATCAAATCTCTCCTTCGTCAGCCCTGGGGAGCTCATGTGCAGAACAGCCTGTGAAGCCTCCTCTCCCCCCCCCCCCCCCGCTCCCCCAATCATTTATCCCAGCTCCAGCAAGATGACCTTGACTGCTGTTTCTTGGGAAAGTATGGGCCCACCCTTGTAAGCAATCTTTGCACAGGCTTAGAGGAAGGACAGATGGAGGCGGGTGGGACACCTGAAGCTGCAGCCTTCCCATCCACATCACAATCCCTCATCCCCAAACACTGGATTATGGGTCATCAAGTCAGGGTCAGTGCTTAGCGACCACACAGATTTCCTCCAAGCACACTGGGGACCTGAAAATAAATCTCCCGGCCATTTCTTCTTGTTAGAGCAGTGACAGACAGGATGGATGCTGGCTGGGGAATTCTGAGAGTTGAAGTCCACACAAGTTGCCAAGTTTGAAAAACAGTGGTAAGGGGCCAAACGACTCCCGAGTTCCCTTCCTCACAGAAACCCCCCTCCCTTTTCCCGTTTGCAGTCTGTCCCCCTGGTTGCATCCAGCTGTGCCTCTCAAAAAGGGGGCTGCACTTCGCAAAAGGCAGGGCAGTAAGAACGAGAGCCAGGAAGCCGAGCCAAGATTCCTGCTGGCGGAGAAACAGTTTTCTTTACACCAGGATATGCAGCCTTTGGAATATTTTGGTTCTCCCCCCCCCCCCCCGGGGTAACAAATGGAGCTTCATGGCCATCCCAACCTCATCCCGCCCGGCCACCAGGGAGGCTCCACTCGGTTGAATCCACAGGTTGACGTGGGAGCTACCCACCAGCGTCGCTTACTGGAGCGGCCCGCCGGGCGGGCTTAGCCTGCCGTAGGGCCCCACGGGCTGCTTCCCACCTTAAGGGGTCCGTGAGGTGAAGGGCACCGGGCGCGGGTGTGAAGCCGGCTCCGGTGCGCGAAGGGAACCTGCAGCTCCGTCCTCCGCCTCCTCCGAGTCCCGCCCGAGGCGACGGCGTTTCCCACCACAGCGCTCCCCACGAGGTGGGTCCTCTGGAGCCGGGAGGCGCGCCCTTTCCCGAAGCGTCCGGGAGCGGCATCCAGGGACCGAGAGGTTGCCGCGTAACCCCTGCAGACCCCCGCCTGGCCTGTCGGGACCCTTCCAGTTGTCTTTGAGGGCTGGCAGGGAGCGGGCCTTAGAGCTCACCATCCGAGGCCCTTGAGAGTTTGGCCCCGTTGTCTGGAGGGGGGGGGGCTGCGCGTTGAGCCTGCGCTGCAACTACATAGATCCTAAAGTACTGGCTAAGTCTCGGCCGCTGTTGAAGTTGTTTCCACAGTTTCTACTGAAACATGCAGTACTACTATATTTGTTGGAAACATTTATATTGTACCTCTTAAACCAAAACTGCTTCCCACAATAGATTAAAAACAGCAGTACTGTAATGGATAAAATCTATATTAAATTATTAATACTAGGCAAGGTCAGCAAAGTTTCCTAGAATAAAATTGGAAAGGAGCAAAATGGCAGGTCTGTAGCTTTTTGCCTAGTCCTCCAGAAGTCAATGGACCCTCCCATCAGACAGAAGGCTGCTTGCCCCCTGACACTCCCCAGGGCTTATTCCAGCAGGCGGGCAGCAGAGAGGAGCTGCCCATCTGCAGGGTTCCTTCCTTGGTGGTGGTGGTGGTGGTGATGTGTGTGTGTGACCTTCTGTTTCCCATCCTGCGTTCCCAGCCAAGGTTTGATGTACAGCCTTAAGAATGCAGAGGAATCTGGGCTAAGCATAATGTGGCCTTGCCACAGAGGACCAAACAGAAGGGTGCCACCCTTGTGCCATGAGGGCTCCTGCAAGGGTCTGGCTGTCTCTCCCACCCCCCCACTTTTGGGGCTGGCCAGGGTGGTGGTGGTGGAAGTGGCTCCACTCTGTATGTGTTTCTTCCCAATAGGCTGTGCCCCATTGCTCCTCCCCTCTGCCCCTTCTCCGCCTTTGGGCTGGCCCCTCTCTGTGCCTCTTATAGCTGCTCTTTGCTTTCCATGAAAGCAGATCCGACGGGTACCGACTGCCAGGCCCTGCTGGGCTTCTTGGCCGTGCCCAGTCTGTGCCTGCTTCTGCCTCTCCTTTGTCCTATTAAATCTGACCCCCCATCTGAAATTTGTCCAGTTCCTATCTCACCCCCACCCCCTTCTTCTGAGCAGTTGTGAAGCCAGGAGGATTCAGGAGGCCATGCCTGGTTACCTACTGGCAGCTGCCATCCTCTTCTGGATGCAGGTGAGAAACTGTGGGGTTCCCTGGTGGGGGTCAGATCAGATTAACAGAGTTGGAAGGGACCTTATAGGTCATCTAATCCAACCCCCCCTCAACAGGAGACCCTACACCATTTCTGACAAATGGCAGTCCAATCTTTTCTTGAAACTCCCAATTGATGAAGCTCCCTCAACTTCTGAAGGCAACTTCTGTTCAATTGGTTGATTGTTCTCACTGTCAGAAAGTTCCTCCTCATTTCTAGGTTGAATCTCTCCTTGGTCAGTTTCCATCCATTATTCCTTGTCTGGCCTTCAGGTGCTTTGGAAAATAGCTTGACCCCCCTCCTCTCTGTGGCAGCCCCTCAAGTATTGGAACACTGTCTCCCCTGGTCCTTCTCTTCACTAGATTAGCCATGTCCGGTTCCTATAACCGTTCTTCATATGTTTTAGTCTCCAGTCCCCTAATCATCCTGGTTGCTCTCCTCTGCACTTTTTCTAGAGTCTCAACATCTTTTTTTATAGTGGGGTGACCAAAACTGGATGCAGTACTTCGGTGTGGTCTTACTAGGACTTTATAGAGTGGTATAAAAATAGAATATAATTTTTTATTGGCCAAGTGTAATTGGACACACAAGGAATCTGTCTTGGTGCATATGCTCTCAGTATACATAAAAGAAAAGATACGTTCATCAAGAATCATAAGGTACAACACTTAATGATAGTCATAGAGTACAAATAAGCAGTCAGGAAACAATATCAATATAAATTGTAAGGATACAAACAACAAAATTACAGTCATACAGTCATAAGTGGGAGGAGATGGGCGGTGGGAACGATGAGAAGATTAATAGTAGTGCAGACTTAGTAAATAGTTTGACAATGTTGAGGGAATTATTTGTTTATAGGTCCGGACCCCAAGCTCCTCTTCCCATGGCATGGCGTCCTGCGAATGGCCAAGCCTGCTGCGGAAGGACCAGGTTGGCAGTGGTGGTAGCTTTTCCACAAACATATGTTGCCACCTGGCTTGACTGGCATGACGATACACAGAGCAGCTCCTGGGGCGAAGAGCGACCTGCTCTCTGCCCCCTGCAGGAGACCCAGACAGGTGCCTGGCTGCATCTCCCTCTAGTGGTCATCAGTGGTATAGAAGCTTCTTGATTTCAAAAGTTACCCATTGCATTGTGACCACTGGGCTGGAACCACCGAGGAGAAGGCACTTGGGTGAGGTTTAAACCATCCTACACCAGCAGTTTTCAAACTTGGCCACTTTGGGACGTGTGGACTTCCACTCCATGCTGACTGGGGAATTCTGGGAAATGAAGTCCGCATTAAAGCGGCTAAGTCTGAAGAACACTAACCCCGCCCCCCAGGTGGAGGACTATAAGAGTGGCTGGGGTGCAGACGTGTCCTCGCCTTTGGCACTTCCTGGTTTTCTTGCTTTCCTCCCATCTGTGATGCCCCCAGGTGCCAGCTTCAGGCACCTCTGCTGACTGGGCCTCTCTCTTGCAGGGTTGGTTGTCAGGCAAGGAACAAGGCAAGTACCCCATTCCTCTTCTAAGGTCTCATCCAGTAAATGGGGGCAGGGGTGGTGCCCAGAGCATTGCTCCTGCCCTTGAAAAGAGCAGGTGGCAGACAAGGGGACCCCCGGCTCTCCCCTCACCCCTCTGCCAGAATCTCTGGGTGAAATCTCTGGCAGAAATGCCGCCCTGCCACCTGCGTGTTCAGAGCACGTGGAAAAGGGCTCAGTGGGAGGGGGAGGGGAGATCCGGCCCAGCTGGAGAAGAGGAGGGTCTACACCTGGCCCACCATCCTGGCTTTTTCCCAACCGGGGGAAAGGAAGGCTGTGCTTGGGGCTAAGGCAAGAGGCGAGGAGGGGCTCCGAAAGCTGGGGCAGCGTCTGACCCTCTTTGTCCCTTCCTCAGAGACGCCTTATATGCAACTGTACAAACGCAGTTCCTGCCAGCCCAGAGAGGTGCTGGTCAACATCCTCAAAGAACATCCCCAGGAGACTGCCGACTTCTTCAAGCCCTCCTGTGTAGTCCTGCAGCGATGTGCCGGCTGCTGCAATGACGACAGCTTGAAGTGCTTCGCTGTGACAAAGCGCTCCGTCAGTCTGCAGGTCAGGACAGCTCTGGGGGAGTCAGGTTGGTTCTCAGGGGCTGGGAAGAGCAGAACCCAGCCCAGCCTGGGACTGCTGCTGGAGTGCAACTGAACAGCTGCGTCTCTCCTTGGGTAGATGATGCGGTTGAACCCTAACACACAGAACTTGCGGATGGAATGGATGCACTTCACGGAGCACCTGACATGTAAATGCAGGTGAGGGAGGGGACCAACGAGCAGCCCTCCTGGGTGGCTAGTCAGCGGATGTGGGATGGGGAGAATTGCTGGAGGTGGAAGACGACAAGCAGCTCTTGACTGAAAACCCTCTCCCTTCCCCTCGCCTCCCGTTTTGCTTGCTTGCTTGCTTGCTTCCTCCCATCTTTTATTATTTTTACAAATAAGGTGGCGAACATATCCCTCCTCCTATTTTCTCCATCACAACAACCCTGTGAGGCGGGTTGGGCTGAGAGAGAGGGACTGGCCCAAAGTCACCTGGCTCCTTTTCCATACTGGGGCCCCTGAGCAAGGAAGGCTGCTGCAGAGGGCCGCTGAGCAGGAGGAGAGAGGTGGAGGGTGCAGATCTGTGCAGATTGGGGGGGGTGCCTCCTCTCCTCTCCTCCTCTCTCCTCCTCTACCTGGAGCCCCCAGCCCTGGGTCGGCTTCTGTGCCTGCTGGCCATGCAGAGTGCAAACAGGTTACTTCCTCTTTCCAGGCCTCGGATAGTGAACAGGACAAAGAACGGGAAGAGTCGGAAGCGCAAGAGGTACCTGGAGTGGGGCTGTGGGGGCTAACAGAGTTGTGAGGGACCTTGGAGATCTTCTAGTCCAATCCCTGGCTCAGCGGGTTGGGGCAGGAGGGCAGGGGCTGTCTCAGAGCTGCTTCTCCAAGATGGCTGCTTGAGCTGAACTCTTCTCTCTCCCCTTTGCAGGAGCCAAGCGGAAGGGGAGCCGAGAGCCAGACTCCCCTTTATCTGACCAGCCTTGGAGGTGGAAGGCTCTGGTCTGCAGAGGCCAGCTGGGGCGGCCCTGGGTCCCTGTTCTTTCTGGTGCTGGGAGTGGGTGGGTGGGTGGGAAAGGGAGGCATGTCCAACTTCTGGAGAAGTTGCTGTGTGTCTATGTGCCTCCCCCATGTTTTTTGAACTACAAAACACATCACTCCCAGCCAGCAGGGCCAGAACTAAGACCCAGCACAGCTTCCTTTTCAAACAACCCAACAACTGAGTTTGAATTTCTGGCACCTTTTTCTTACATCTGAAAGCCAAGTTTGACCCCCTATCTCCCTTAGGCTTTGCCATTCTCTCAGCTTCAATGGCTTTTAGTAACATTGTCCTTGTAATACACAATTTTTAAAATTAGAATTTAATCTCTCCCGGCTCCTCATCAGGGGATCTGGGGGAAAACATTTAGTTTCTTTTAAAGAATGCGGAATTATTTCTTTCGGCCCCGTCTGGACCTGCATGATTTTTACAGAGCCTTTGAATAAATGGAGTAAACTACAGGTGGCTTCCTTGCTTTACTCTCAATGTACAACAGGTGGCGCTGTTCTGTAAGGATTGCCAGTTTTTAAGCAACACCTGTCTCCTGATGTGTTCACCTCTGCAAGGCTTGAACCCAGAGCTGAGTTTGTGGACTTAGGAGGTAGTTTGCGATCCCAGCTTGTGGCTTCTGGCCGCAAAACCGCCACTCTGTTTCCCTGAAACCTGAGGGCACCTGGGGAGGCCGGAGCCAAGTCCTGACACCTGTCTGGGTGAGAAGCTTAGTACAAGAATTGGTAGGTGTGGCGGGACCCCCCCCCCCTTAGTGTCTGTCAACATGGCCACAATTTGATGGTGTGCTCAGCAGCCTGGAAAAGGGGCCGCTTGTTCCGTGAAGAGAAGCAACCTTGCGAGTGGCCTCACTTGACGGCCCTCCGGCTCCGGAAGGCCTACGTGTCCTTGAAAGGCAGCCAGGGCCCCAATCAGGCGGCAGTCCTGTCCCCAGCCAGCATCAAGTCTTAAAGTTGCCAAGTTTGGAGGCTCCTGCTCTGGCTGGAGAAGCCCACAAAGTTGCCATGTTTGGGGAGCCCTGGTTGAGTTCCCCTCCCCCCCTTTGCTGGCTGCTTAAATTAAGAGGGTTTCACATGGCTCCACCGAGGTGCATTATGTGCTGCAAAGCTTTCACGTGAGGGCCTGTGTGCATGTTTGAACATTGTACAGGTAGTCCTCGATTTACGACCCCAATGGTGACCAAAATTTCTGTTAAGTGAGACAGTTGTTACATGAGTTTGTTCCTTATGACCGTTCACTGTAGTTGATACATTAGTAACACCGTTGTTAAATGAATCCGCCTTCCCCATTGATGTTGCTCGTCAGAAGGTTGGAAAAGGGGATCACGTGACCTTAGGACACAGCAGCCGTCATAAGTATGAGCCAAGCCTCTGAATTTGGGGATGCCGCGAAGGTCGTAACTCTGAAAACCGGTCATAAGGCACTTTCTTCAACGCCGTTGTCGCTTTGAATGGCCTCCAAATGAAGCGTTGCAAGGGGAGAACTGCGGCGACTGCCGGTGGCTGCGGGGAGTCTGGACGGACTTCTGGGCTGCAACCGGAGGCGCCTGAAACCCGCCGGGACTTGATGGGCGGGAATGAGCGGAACTAACCGGGATCAGACAGATCTCCGTTTACTTGCTATCCCAGCAATAAAGGCGACGGCGCGGATGCAGCGAAACCCATTCAACTAAAAGACCAATCTGACCCCCCCGGCGGGTCCTCGAGTGCTGCCCCCTAGTGGCGCCTTCAGTTCCGTTTCCCACCATCGTCTCGGGAGGGGCGGGGCCGCTCAGTCGCAGCACTCTGCACCGGCTCAGAGGCCGCCCTCCGCTCTGGGGCAGGGCGAGGCGGGGGCGGAGGGGAGGGGAGAGGCGGGGGGCATTCCAGAGACGTGCGTCACGCGGGGAGCGCGGGGGCCGCCGGGAGTTGTAGTGCAGCGCCATCCCCGCTCCAGGTGCGCCCTCCGCTTCTCCCCGCGCGCCCATCCCCAGCCGGCCTCCGCATCGGGTGCCGTCCGAGGCCGCGGCGGTCCCCGACCCGATCGCCCAGGGGAAAGCCGGGACGGTTCCCGCGAAGCGGCTTCCGCCCGCAGCAGGCGTCGGCTCACCTGGGGGGGCGGGGTCTGCCGCGGGAGGCGGCGCGGACTGCAACTCCCAGGGTGCAGCGCGGACACCTGCGGGCGGGGCGGGGCTGTCCGGCGGCGGCGAGTCTAGCGGAGCCCGAGCGAGCGCCCCGCGGGAGGCAGAGGAGCGGCGGAGGGTCCCGGCGAGCGCGGCCGCAGCTCAGCTCCCCGCCGCAGGTCGGTGGCGGGCGGGCGGGCGGGCGGGGCGGGTCCCGGGTCCGGCTGCGGGGCTTCGCCGGGGCCGCCGCTGTCCGGCCGAGGAGCCCGCGGAGGGCGGGGGGCTGGCCGGGGGGGAGGGAGGCGCGGCCGGCGCCGCGCTCCTCGGGTGCCCGAGGCCCCGGCAGCCGCCGACTGAGCGGCCCCGTCGGGGGAGCCCGGCTGGAGACTCCGCTCCGCTCCTCTCCGGACGGGCCGGGCGAGGGAAGGCCGGCCGAAGCCCCTGAGCAGGTCCGGCGGGAGCTGGGTCTTCCCGGGGCGGAGGGCAGAGGGGTGGTCGCGGCCTTTCCGGGGCAGCCAGGATTGGGGCACCTGGCAAAGCCCCTCCCGCCTCCAGATGTGCCCGAGGGCAGGGCAGAGCCAGGGGGGTCGCCGAGGGTCCTTCTCTTGCAGCCGGACCTTGGGCTGAGAGCCAGGAGGTCACCCTCTCCGCTGATCACCCAGCCGGCAGCGCCCAGGCTAAACTTGTTCCCCGCCCCTTGCAGGTGGGCTCCAGACCCCACGCGGATCTCCCCCTGGAAGAAACTAGGTGGGAGGATGGGGAGGGCCTCCCCCCCCCCCCGAAGTCTGTAGGGAGCTGGATCCCACGCTGGCCCTTGCCTGGTGCAGCTGCCTCCATCTCTGCTTCTGAGGGGTGGGCCTGATTCTTCCCTTCTTGCTGATCCCCAGCATTCAGAGATACGCTGCTCCTGTTCAGGGAGGTTCCACTGCTCTCCTGGCCAGGGGCTGCTGCTGGCTGGCCCCTCCACAGCTGGCTCGGTCTTTCCAGCTCTCTAGGAGCCTTTGGGGTGTGGACACCCCTGATCTTCTGTCAAGGGGGGGGGCAGCTTGAAAGGGGATGAGTGAGCCAGCGAGGGAGAATGCAGTTCTGCTAAACCTGCCCTGCTTTATCGGGTGACCTTTTCAGCACGTCAGCCTGCAGCTATGCCAGGCTCTTTGTGTGGCAGACTCTGCTGTTTGTCTGTCTGCCTGCCTGTCCCTGGGTGGGAAGTCTTTGGGGTGGAGCAGGTTCCTTTCCTCAGGCCCACAGCCACGCAAGCTGCCTGGCTGCTTCCTGCATTGGTGGCCACTGGCTGTGACAATTGGCATTCTGGGCACATTCTGGGCAAGCTGCTAGCTGGCCTCTGGAGCAGGCAGACTGCTGTTGGGAAAAAGTCCCTGACCCAGGCCCTAAGTGCCTTGCTGATGTCCTGGGCCAGTGCGTTCTTGGTCTCCCAAAATCTCAAGCTTCGGTGGTCCTCGTTTGCTCTGTCAGCCAGAACCTACTGAGATCAGGTGTATGTTACCCATAGCTCCCTGGATATTCCTGAACTGCAGATCCCAGGCCGTTGTTCCTGTGTGTTGGGGCTGGAACATTTGGAGGGCTACACATCCCTGGCACTGTTGGGCTCCTGCAGCAATCTTCTGGGCCAGCTGTTGAGGCAAAGAGCTGCTCAGATAGAATGAAATGAAACCTATTAACCTTTTGGATAAAATGGATCTGTGATGGGTTTTGCTCTGTTCCGGTGCAATTATAATGTGGAGGAAACAAACACCAAGTGCAGATATTTGGCTATTTATTTACTGCTGTTTACCTCCTGCTTTCTAATAAACAGGTCATCAGTGGCTTACAGGGGTGATTAATGCTGACCAGCTAAGAGAGGACTCCAGATTCTGCTTCAAATCCTAAGGGGTAGCACCAGCCCTGATGGAGCAGAACTGTTTGCCCCTTTAGAATAAGCAAAGTCTCCATCTGAGATGTCAAGACAGACTATGGAAATTGAGCCATTTAACCTTTTAAAAATGGATTTAAGTGTAACAACTCTGTATGATTGCTCACAAATGCTGGGCACCTTGAACTGACGTTCTTGGGTTGTTTCTTGGTCCAGGAGAAAAAAGAAAGGAAGATATTGTATTAATACATAAAGTCAATAATGGATTAGGGAAAAATGTGGTTGGGTAGCTTAATAGATGGCTTTTGTCTTCCCTGTAAAATACGATAAATGAAAAATTGCTGTTGCAATGTTACACAATGCTTCCTACTCAGAGTAAACTGGGTCGGAGATCTCAGCTGCTCTGCTGTTTTGTCAAGTTGGTGCCAACTGGAACCTGTTTGGGCTGGTGGGGGATATTAATCTAACTCCCCCTCAACCACTTTAAGATGGGGGCACTTCAGCTCCCAGAATCCCTCAGCCAGCGGGCCAGGGAACTCTGGGAGTTGAAGTCCACCTGTCTTAAAGTGACTGATGTTGAGAAACACCCGTCTAACCAGTTGTGCTGGGCCTGGTTGGGAAAAACTGGGATGGGCCCTGCAACCATCCCGTGCAGATGCAGAGAGAACATGTCACATGGGAGAAAAAGTCCTTTTTTTCCTTGCTCTGTTTGAGAAGTCAGGATTAAAAGGGACTCGTTTTAGCTTCTTCCAGGCTGGAGCAGCTTAAGATCATTTAAGGTCGCTTGGCAACTGGCAGGTATTGACACTGGTTGCCGTGTTCCAGGTCACATAAAGTCAATGGGGGAGCCAGATTCACTTAACCGTCTGACTAACTTAACAGTGGCAGTTATTCACTTAACGACTGGTAGGAAAGATTATAAAGTGGGGCAAAACTCACTTAACAGCTGTCTTGCTTAGCAGCAGAAATTCTGGGCTCCATTGCAGTTGTAAGTCGAGGACTCCCTGCATGGAGTTTTCTGCTCACAGTCTTTTGTGCCTCCTTCCGAGGAAGACCAGCAGAAGTGCGTAGACTGGCCTTTCCCGGCCTAGTGCCATCCAGCTGTGCTGGACCAGCTCCCATCATCAGCCCAAGTGGTGGTTGACTGGGAGGGGGGTCCCGTCAGAAAGACCGTGGCCCCACCCTGCTGCAAGACTGGCAGGACTCCACAGCGGTTGAATGTAAGGGAGAGATTTTTGTTTTTAATCTGTATCCTCTGTATCCTTCCTTTATGATGTTTACAAACAACTCAAGGCAGCAAACACAGCCTTCCTCCTCCTCCTCCTATTTGCCCCACAACAACAACCCTGCAAGGTGGGTTAGGCTGAGAGAGAGTAAATGGCCCAAATTGGCTTTCATGGCTAAGGGGAACTTGAACTCATGGCCTCCCACTTTCTAGCCTGATGCCTTAACCGCTAGACTTGAAGTGGCTGCAGATGCTGAGACAGGTGCTCCTTATTGGTTCCACAAACCAGGTGAATTCTGCTCATGCTCAGAAATTCCTTCTTGTTTACTCTTTCTCCAGAGCAGGAACTCCAGACTTGCAAGATTCTTACAATAAAAGCAGAGTTAGTCCTCACGGTTTTGGTTTCCTGCCTGGACTAGCTCAAACATCTGACGTCAGCCTTTGCGAGCCTGGGAGCGTTCCCCGCCTCTGCTTCCCAGAGAATTAGGGGAGAGGGTCCCTCCTGAATCCCATCCCTCCTTTGGATTCGGATTTCTCTTTATTTTTCTTTGGTCACCTTCTCCCCAAGGTTATTCTCACAGCCCATTACAGGGCTGGAGAAATGCTTGCTAAGCCATGGGTTCTTTAAAATGTATTTTTTTGGGGCGGGGCTCTGTTTTACATTGCAGCCCTTTATTAAAAGTTTCGAGCAGGGCTGTCCAACTTTGACAACATTTAGACCTGTGGACTGCTAACTCCCAGAATTCCCCAGCCAGGAAAACTGGCTGGGGAATTCTGGGAATTGAAGTCCACAGGTCTTAAAGTTGACACAGATACCCCTGGCTTAGAAATTCCTCGCTTTGTCTTCAGTTGTTGAGAGCAAAAAGTGGAAAAGAGTCTCCTGGCTTGCAGTTGAATATGGCACCTTAAAGTAATCTGAACTCAAAGCTTTGGGGGTCCCTCTTTCAGCCACAGCCCCCTCCTTCAAAATGAGAATGCCTCTGAGCATGAGCAGAAAGCTTTTGCCTTCCTGCTTGGTGATCCCGGGCTTGAGATCTTGAGAAAAGTGCCATCGTTCACCGGGATGACTGTTCCAGGTCTGCCAAGGTGAACACTTTGGGGAGCTGCAGCTGGGCGAGGCGGAGGGTGCACGGGGGGCTCCACCTGGCCCCCCCTGCCCTGCAGCCTCGTGCGCTGCATCCCTGCTGGGGATCCGGGCCCTTTAGAGAGCGCGTATTTTTGGCAAGGGCAAAGGGTTGGCGCCTGCCCCGCAGGGCTGGGTTGAGGCTGGCATGTCTGGGTTGGCAGGGTGACAGCACGTCACCCTCTGTGCCTCGCGAGGGTGGATTGCATCCTGCATGCAAATCAGGGTAAATATTTTTAGTCTTTGCTCTCGTTTCCAAGGGGGTAATTGGAAGCTTGACCAGAGGGTGACCTGGGCTTGAATGCACTTACTTGGTCATATCCCTTGTGAAGTCGGCCGGTTGCAAGAATTCCATGGGGTGAAGTCACTGGGGAGTCGAGCTTGATGCTGGGTGATTTACAATCCATCTGTGTTATTTCCTTATTAACAATGTGGGGTTTGTTTGCTTCCCTGTGTCTGGTTTTGCTTCCCAGCCTCGTTGGGAGACGTGGCATCCTGGGTGGCCTCCCATCCGATGCCTAAACAATTTTTCTCAGCTCAGGCGACTCAGAGCAGCTCGGAGCTTCCAGGGGCACCTTAAATGGGTTGATTGGCAGCCCAGTCCAGTCTATTTGTGGTTAGAAGGAAGCAGCTTCCTTCCTTCAGACGTTTCCTGAAAAGCAGCTCTGTCTACGGAGGTTTATAGGGGTCTTTGGGGCGGGGCTAAGGAGACCCAAGCCCCTTGTGAGCAGGGGTGGGGATGGAGAGGATGCAGTCCTGCTTTACTTTTTCCCTGAGTTGGAAAGAAACGTAAGCTGAGAAAATTGAGAAAGAAAGACGTGGGAAGCTTAAGGATTGTAGGAGGCAAACTCCCTTGCAACAGTGACTCCGTCTTGGGAATGCAGAGGCGTTGAGGAGGGACAGAAACCACCTTTTCTAGGAACAGGACTGGGAGAAGGCAGGGATGGGGCGAGGATAAAGGCCCCCCTGAAAGGGGCTTTGCTGGGTTCCCTGGATGGAGGAATGGAAGTCAGATGCATTTTTCTCCTTGCTTAATTGGATTCCTGGTGTCATTTTTTTCAAAATTGGCTCTAAAAAGGCTGCTTTGATCACTGACGGAAGTAGCAAGGGAGTTCACTCCTGCCTCTTTGCTTGTCATGACTTTGGCCCCTTCCTGAGGACTAGAACCCTGTTCAAGCCTGAAGCTAAGGCCCCAGAACCATCCTGGAAGCCAGCAAGAGGCTTGTTTTGGGGAGCTATTTACTTCCCAGCTAGCCTGGCACCTGGCCCCTGGCCCAGGAAGAGGCCACACTGGTGGGGGAATCCTGGGGCTCCTCCGCTTTTGGCTCCACCTACCCTCTGGCACTCGGCTGGGCTCCCCAGGAGCTTTGTGATGGCGCAGCTCTTCCAGGTCTTGCCAGCCTTGCCCAAGAGGCTGGATCAAGAGCTCTGCTTGGTTCTCGGCCCCTCCCTGGAAAAGCTGCACCGGTGCCAACTTGCAAGCAGGAGACGGGGAAGGCTGATTCCTTGGCAGCTGCAGAGCTGTCCTGGGCAGGGCAGGGGTGCCAGGAGTAGGCATGGAGATGCCACCCTGGGGCAGGGCAGCAAAGGGACGTTGGATGCCATTTACGGAGATGCTTCCTCTTCCCAGGTCGCTGAGACCCTCGGAGTGCTGCTAGCTGCCAGTGTGGAAGCCCAAGTCGCTCGCCATGGCCAACCAAGACCTTGCCAGCGCTCAGGAGCTCCTGGATCTCACCTTCCAATGTGAGTCGAGGGGAGGCAGAAGAACAGGCATGGGCTGAGAGAAAGAGAGAGAGAGAGAATTGGAAGGGGCCACACTGGGCAGCTCCCGCTTGGACCCCCCCCTCCCTCCACCACCTTTATTCTTCCAAGAAAGCCGAGTTTGATCTCCACGTGGAAGGCCTCTCCAAGCCCAAATTTGACAGCAGCAGGTTTCCTAAATCATCCATAATCAGCCTTTGTCAACCTTGGCGGCTTTATGATGGGTGGACTTCAACTCCCAGAATTCCCCAGCGGGCTAGGTTGAGACCCACTGATCCCTATATTCTAGAGCAGAAGTCCCTCGGTCCCCACACAGACGGTAGGGCTGCAGCTGCAGAAGGCGGCACTTTCCCTTCCTTCCAGGCCCACCTGGAAGGCTGTGTTGGTGACCTCTTTGTGCCTGAGATGGCCACTAGGAGCGTGGGACCCTGAATAGCAAGAGCCCTTACATACCACTTCACAATGCTTTGCAGCCCTCTCTAAGCGGTTTACAGAGTCAGCCTCTTGCCCCCAACAATCTGGGTCCTCATTTTACTCACCTCGGAAGGATGGAGGGCTGAGTCAATCTTGAGGCGGTCAGGATTGAACTCCTGACAGCGGGCAGAGTCAGCCTGAAATGCCGCACTCTAACTACGGCGCCACCAGGGTTCAGTGGTCAGAATGCAATAGTTGAACCTGAATTTCTTTGCATTCCTCTCTGGTTGGGGGAGGGGGCTGTGGAACGATGGGCAAGCACAATCTCTCAGAAGAAGAGAAGAAATGGCTCGGTTGGAGTTTGCAGCGGCAGACTGAAATGTGAACGAAAGAGCTTGTGTGTGTGTGTGTGTGTGTGTAGGGAGCCTGTGTTGTGTACATGCAGATAGATGAGTGATGGTTATAATTGTTGGTTAAACGGCCCCTTGTTGCTCTGAGTGTCTCTGGGGCGGATGGTCGCATTCCCCAAAGGGTTCCTCTGCCCCCTTCCAGAGGGGCCCTGATCCATTGCTTTGCAGAGATCCCCGTTGTTTGGCTGTGCCTACTGGGGATGAGGGGGACTGTAGTCCAGCTTCTTGGCTGGAAACCCTTACCCCAAGCTGTGTAGATTCCCATGGAGGGCGTATGCCAAGGTTTATCTTGGCAAAAGAGGGGTGGAGAGCAGGTGTCCCTGCATTCAATGGGGACATGATGTGGCTAGGAAGTAGCCAACTGGCTCATGTCTGGTAATTTCAATGCAAATGTAGTATAGATATGCAGGGTATTTACACCTGATCAGCTTCCTTCTTTAAAGTGCAAATACTGTTAGGAAGCCAGGGATGCTTCCTCACAATCAAGAGCCTCTGAAGAGTCCAGCTGTTGCACCAGGCCACTGGCTGGGCCCTCTCCATTTTCTCACAGTGGTCAGGGAGACGCCCCCTTCTTGAGAAAACCCCAGGTGAACAGTTTCACCCCCACCCCATCACCTGCCATCTCATTTCCTTGGCTCCTGCCATTCTGCTAGCTGGGGAATTCTGGGAGCTGAAGTCCACATGTCCAAAAGGGGCCAAGGTTGGAGACCTCTGAGCTAGGGCCGGTTTGGGCTAAAGCCGGGGCTGTTTGTCTTAATTTTGAGAGGCAGAAAAAGACCCCCTTGTGGGAGCATCTTGCTAAGGACAGGGCCTTGGGCTAACCTCCCATCTCCCGCTTCTTGCCTTCGACTTTGATTCCCATCATCCTATATGGCCAAGGATAATGGGTGTTGAGGTCTACCACACTCAGAGGTTGTTCTTAAAGTTCTCAGGGGGGGAGCCCTGCCCCTCCTCACCTGCTGTTCTTCCCCACAGCCCTGGCTTGCAAGCACATGGACCTCAAGCAGCTGGAGCTGGACACGGCCGCAGCCAAAGTGGACGAGCTCTCCAAGCAGCTGGAGTCGCTCTGGACGGACCATCCCGGGCCACCCGCCCTGCCATCCCTGGTGAGGCAGAGGAGGAGAGGCCAGGGCCACCCTGGGGTTGTGTGGGGCCTGCCAGGCTGCTCAAGGGGGCTCCATTAAGCGGTTCCAGGGTAATTGGGCGCTGCTCTGCCGTCTTGGGAGGCGAACTGGGGATGTTATTCATGGGAAACTGCAGCTCTGACACTCGGCAGCCTTTGGTGCCAAGCAATTTTGGGGGAGGGGCTGAGCCTTTCTCTGGAGGGTGGCCAGGCTGCTCCCTGGATCTGCTCCAGAGGTTCTGGGGCAGAGAAGTTGGAAACCAAGCCCTCCCGAGGGTGTCCCAATCCCTCCTTTCCTCCTTCGAATAAACAGACATGTCCTTTCATGTTGGAAGATGGTGATTTGGGGATTGGGCCCTCCCTACCGCAGGGAGATGGCAGCGATCCTTGGCAAAGCCCCCGCTTTAGGCGGAGGCTGCCTTTCCTCTGCCTGGAAGGAAAGATGGCTGATTCTCCCCCCACTTCGCTTGGCAGATGGCTGACAGGTACAGCTCCATCTCTTCTCCGGACCTGCTGAAGATGGACACCCGGGCCGCCTCTCCCCTGCACCTGCGAAAGAGCCCCACCTGGGACCTCGTGGAGCCCAGTGGCCCCCCCAGCTTGTCCCCCTACAGCTCCTCGCCCAGCCAGCTTCTGGCCCCCAAGCCCACCCTGGGACGCCCCTCCTCCCCACGGCCTTCCTTCTTCCTGCAGTCGGATGTGGACTGGAGCCCCACAGCACCCTCCAGGCCCAAAGTCATGGCCGTCCCTTACGAGGGCCTGTCAGGCCCCGGGGCCCATGGTGGGTCCCCTCGCTGCCTCCGGCCTGCCGGCCTTCCTGAGCGCCAATTTGACTACCGGCCATTTGCTGCCACCGGTGGGTGGGGGGGCCGGGCTGGTTCTCCGCGGCTGCCTGGAGAAAGCTCCATGTCCCAGGCCTTCTTCCCAGAGCGAGGGCCCTCTCCGCGCCCCCCTCTCCCGCCCCCCTACGAGAACCACAGCCTGTATCCTTCGGCGCCAGGCTCCTTCTGGGCACAAGGTAAGTGCGTGCCAGACCTGTTTGGCCCTTTGATTGTTTAGGTGCCCTGCAGCTGCATAGCACCTGGATTGCAACCCAGGTTCAATCTCTCCCAAGTGTTTAAGAGGCTAATTATGGACTGCATTCAGGGCGCAGAGAGGGGTGTGTCGGCTGAAGGGGGTTGGGATGTGCTCTCCCAAGGAACCCGACCTTTGAATATCAAGTTTCCAGCTCTTAGGCGGCTGCCGAGACGTGTTTGGGCAAGGCTAGATGGATGCTGGGGGCCACCTTGGCTCAGCCAGATTTCTGGTGGGAGGGAGGGGGGAGCCAGTGTTCCTTTCATGTCCCGTTCACTTCTTTGTGCTGCTGAAAGAGGAACGGAACAGCAAAGGGAAACGAGAGGAGAAGAAATCCGAACAAAGGGAACATCTGCAGAATTTCTGCAGAACAGAACATCCCTCCCCCCCCCATATCTCTGTTTTTAATTTGGGCGTTTCAAAAGATAAAAGTCTTGCCTTTTAAAAAGCAATAGCAGAATTTAAGTTGAGAGCTTGTGCAAAACGGCCCTTCCCTCCTGGGGATCTCTAGTTGGACTGGGTGCAGCCCCCCCCCCCCAAGCAGCAGGTGCTGGGAGTTGTAGTCCTGCAACGTCTGGAGGGCTCTAGGTGCTGGAGCTGCCCTAGAAGAAAAGGAGGCGAGCAGAGCTGGCAGAGTAAAACGAGGCCACCTTTTTCTCCAAGAAGCTGTTCAGGCACCCCCCAAAATCTGGCCTCTGCTGCATCTGGCCAAGAGCGTCCCCCAAAGGCTGGTGTGGCTTTTCCCCTTGTCCGGGACGGAGGCACCTGGAGCACTTCTGATGCCCTCCTGGCTGTTTCTTTTCTGCAGACGACCTGGTGATGCGCAGGAGAGCGCCAAAAAGCTGGAACGAATCGGATCTGGATGTGGCCTATGAAAAGAAGGCGCCGCACCCTGTTGGCTACGAGCGTGAGTCTGCCGTGGTGGGGTGGGGGTGGGATTCCCTGAACAGACCTGGCACTCATAGGGGGCACATGCCAGAGGGTGGCTGCCCCAACAGAATGCTCTCCAATGCCCACTGGCAGGTTTTCCCAGAGGATCCTGGAGCAAGATCTGGATTCCCCCTGGTAGATCCCAGTCCCAGGGGGTTGGTGCCTCGTGTGTCAGAGGGATCCCGCTGAGCGAGGGTCCCTCAGAGGCCGTTCCCCATGTCGGTGCCTGTGACTGGGGACAACTGCTGGGCACAGGAGAGATCCCCGGCAGAGGGAGGGGCCAGACAGGGACTTGGTCCCACTGACGATGGGCTTCCCCCCAGGTGTGGATCCGCACGCAAGCCTTCGCCAGAACGCGGCTGGGCTGCCCCTGGCTCCCTGGAAGGAGTCCAGCCTGGATGGGGGCTGGCCAGGCAAGGTCAGTGTCCCTGCTGGAGGCCCTTTGGCGGCTTCAGAGACAGCAGCTGGTGGACAGGAGGAGGAGGAGGGATGGAGGGTGGCAAGTGACCCTCTCTTTTGGCTTCCCTCCCCCTTCAGGAGGAACATTATGGGATGAACAGCGCCACCTTGCCCAGGAATTACAAGGTCTCGGCCCTGGCCGGCGAGAGGCACCCGGACAGCTCCTTCCGCCGCTCCCTGGGTGCCAACCAGGCCGGCACCCTGCCCCGCAACTGGCAGCCCATCTCCCGCATCCCCATCCCCCCGCCTGCCCCGCAGGGCGGCAGCCTCCCCAGGCGCCACAAGCCACTGCCCCTCTCCATGATCTTCCGGCTGCAGAATGCCTTCTGGGAGTCGGGCGCGGCAGGTGGCAAACTCGGGCTGCCCCCGGGGCCGGTGGGGTCGCCGTTGGCCCTGCGCTCCTTGCAGAAGCTGCTGCTGCAACAGCCGGCCGTTCCAGCGCAGCCCCCCCTCCGGACGGTGCAGCCTGGCAGCGAAGGTGAGTGGCGCTGGAGGGAGGAGGCAGTGGGCAAGGCTCCCTGGTGCCACAGCTGGAGGCCCCCCGTGGGTGAATGCAAGTCAGCTGGTAACCCCGTGGTAAATACTAGTTGTCCTCGACTTAACAACAGTTCATTTAATGACCATTTAAAGTTACAGTGGCACTGAAAAATTTTTCACACTTATGACCATTGCATAATCCTGGTCACATGATCAAAATTCAAATGCTTGGCAACTGGCATGTACTTATGCCGGTTGCAGTGTCCCAGGGTTATGCGATCCCCTTTTGCAACCTTCTGTCAAGCAAAGTCAACAGGGAAGCCAGATTCACTTAACCACTGTGTTACTGCAGTGATTCGCTTAACAACTGTGGCAAGAAAGGTTGTAAAGTGAGGTGTGGCTCACTTCAAAACTCTCTTGGTTAGCAACAGAAATTTTCTGGTCATAAGTCGAGGACTAGCCATACACGAATGCTTTTGCTGAAGGCTTTCCCCCCTCTAGGCAACGCCAGCCCCAGAGCGCCAGTGGTGCCAGCTGAGCACATCGTGCCCATCGTCCTGACCCCGAGCGAAGCGGAGCCTGAGCTGGAGAGCCTCTTGCCAGGCAGTGAGCCGGCCGAGATGGACGACCTGGCCCGGCCCCTCAGCCCCACCCGGCTGCAGCCAGTCCTCCCACCCGAGGCCCAGAAGGTGCCCGAGTTTGAGGAAGTGGCCCGGGTGCTGGCAGAGATGCCTCGGCCCCTGAAGCGCCGGGGGTCCATGGAGCAGAACCCCAGCCCGGCCCTGCTGCCCCCCCACAAGAAGCAGTACCAGCAGATCATCAGCCGCCTGTTCCACCACCAGCCCCGCAAGGAGGCGGCTGCTCCCACGGGGGACCCCCCCTCTCAGCAGGACCTCTCGCCCATCACTGAGGCTGCGGAGCAGAAGGGGGGCCCGGGCACCCCAACCGCCACCCCTGCCATGACCCCTCCGCCAGCACCAGAGAGTCCGGCCACTCTCTCTCCAATGGCCAGCCCGGTAAGTGCAGGGTTTGGCGGCTGTTTTGCCCAATTCCCTGAGGATGAGCGCCCCCCCCTCCGGAGGTGTGACCAGCTGGCAACCACAGCAGACAAGACCCTTTGCAACCCTGAAGGCTGTTCCTCCTTGCTTGGGACTCTGGTGCTCTGTAAAGAGGAGGCCGAGGGGAATGGCTCCACCCAAAACATCTGTCTGGACTGAGGGGCCTCAACCTGCCCTAGCTGGGCTGTTCTGGTGCTCCTCACAAGCTTAGCAAAATGCTCCCTTTTGAGTTGCCCTTTGGCGATTCTGCGCAGCTGTGTGGCCCCCCCACCTCGAAGGGTCCAGGAGCCCCTGGAAGGAGGGCAGCTCATTTGGTTGAGGAGGGGGCATAGGGTGCCCATTGAGGCTCCTTCCTCCTCCTGGCTTGGGAAGGGACTCCCAGGGGCCGATAGCGGGAAACGGGAGTTTGTGTGTGGAGGGGGGTTTGCTTTAATTGCTCCTTGGGCTGCTCTGCAGGAGAAGCGTTCGGTGCTGCGCAAGGTCTCTTCCCCCCGGAAACGGACGACCAAGAAAGCGCGGCTCAACCCCTTGGTGCTGCTGCTGGACACGGCCCTGACTGGAGAGCTGGAGGTGGTCAAGGAGGCCGTGAAGGAGGTGAGCTGGTGCCTGGCAGCCCTTGGATGGGGCACCTTCCCCTGACTGAACATCAGGGTGAAATCCAGCAGGTTCTGACAGGTTCTGGAGAACCGGTAGCAGAAATTTTGAGCAGTTTGGAGAACCGGCAAATGCCACCTCTGGCTGGCCCCAGGGTGGGGAGGGAGTGGGGATTTTGCAGTATCCTTCCCCTGCCACGCCCACCAAGCCACGCCCACAGAACCGGTAGTAAAAGAATTTGGATTTCACCACTGCTGAAGGTGCCCTGCGGTGGTTGTTACGGCGTGGGGTTGGTGTTCTCTCTCTAAGCAAAGAGCAGCTGTGCGAGGCAGTTGGACTCAGAAACTGCGACTCCTGCAGAGAGAGAATCCAGAGCAATGAGCTGGGATAAAAGGGGATTCGTAGAAGGAAGTGAAGCTCCGTTGCTGGACTGACCGGGGGGGGGGGGGGGAGTCTTTGGTGCTCTCTGAGCTTGGCGGTTTCCTTGCAGGCATTTCATTAGCAGACTGGGTCACATCCTCACTGCAAGCAATCCACCAAGCTCAGAGCACCAAGAACTCTGCAATAGAGGGGGTGGGGGTGGGGGTGGGGGTGGGCTGGGCTAATGAACTGATGCGGGGGGGAGGTACAGCCAGACTGGGTTTCTGGGTAAATCTGTCCCATGAGTTGGTGTGGCCATTCTGCAACCCAGTATGTTCAGCCTTGGATGGCTCTCTGCCCCTTTCCTGCCCTAGCTGAATGACCCGAGCCAGCCGAATGACGAGGGCATCACCGCCCTGCACAATGCCATCTGTGGAGCCAACTACAGCATTGTGGACTTCCTGATCAACATTGGGGCCAACGTCAATTCTCCAGACAGCCACGGCTGGTGAGTCCCGGGGACGGGATGAGGAGTAGGAAGGGTGGTGGCCTCTGCGAAGCTTCCTGCCTGTGGGGAGGGGAGCACCCTGTGTGGCCGTTGCCCAGACACGATGCAGGCCTTCCCTGAGCTGGCCGCCTCCTCCCTTCCAGGACCCCCCTGCACTGTGCAGCTTCTTGCAATGACACTGCCATCTGCATCGCTCTGGTGAAGCATGGGGCCGCCATCTTTGCCACCACGTTCAGCGACGGGAGCCTGGCCATCGAGAAGTGCGACCCATATCGAGAAGGCTACAACGAGTGCTTCAGCTACCTGGCAGGTGAGGGAGAGGAAGGCCGGCTGGCTGGGAACCCAGGAAGGCAGGAAAGTCCTGGCAGCCCTTCGATTTTGCTCAGTGGCACCAAGCAGGTCCCGCTTGGCGAACTCCCTCATTTCTCAGGTGGCACCGACTGGCGCCACGGACGTTTCTGGGGCACTGAAGCCCGGAGGCTGACTGCTTTCTGATTGTTTGCCATGTGTGGGGGGGTGTCTCTCTTGCCACAGACGTGGAGCAGAACATGGGGCTGATGAATAATGGGGTGGTCTACGCCCTGTGGGACTACAGTGCTGAATTCAGCGACGAGCTCTCCTTCCGCGAGGGCGAGCCGGTCACCGTGCTGCGCCGGGATGGCCAGGAGGAGCTGGACTGGTGGTGGGCCTCTCTTTATGGCCAGGAGGGCTATGTGCCCAAAAATTACTTTGGGGTGAGTTTTGAAGACGGGGAGGTTTGTCCCGGGGGAGCCCAGGCCAGAGGCAGCCCGGGACCAGAGGGTAGAGCAGGCAGGGTCTGTGTGTCCTGCTTTCCAGCCACGTGGGGCTGCCGGCTTTGTCAGTCGTGGCCTTTCTTGCTCCTCACGGCCCCCTTCCTTCCTCAGCTGTTCCCCAGAGTGAGGCCCCAGCAACAGAAGACGTAAAGCTCCAGCGAGGCTGTCGGTGGGGGAGAGCGGGAGCCCGATGGTGGGACTCGCATCCGTGCCCGTGGAGAGACCCAGGGGAGGGTCCCTTTCCCTGCTTCTGCTGGCCACCCTCTGCTTTCAGAAGAGCGTAAACGGAGGGGGAGGGGTGGCATTCAACCCTTCCACACTATCCCCCTCCTCCTGTCGCCTTTCTTGCTTCTCTATGTGAATCCCACTCCCCAGCTGGGAGGAGAGCTTTGTGTCTTCCACAACAGCCAATGCAGCGATGCGCCCCTTCCCCAAAGGCTGACCAGGGAAATTGGTGCAGTGCATCTGGGGCTTGGCTGCACTGGGGGGGCTCGGCTTCCAGTTCTCCTCTGCCCCAGTTTTGCTGACTTTCCTCTGGAGCCCCCAGCAGAGTTTGCCTTCGGTGGAAACTCCTGCCTCCCGGACTTCATCCTTGGGGTCACTGTGGTGCTGCTGCCCTCAACTCACAGTTGGTGGGACTTTCAACATCTTTTTTTTTTTCCCTCACCAACCCGGTGAAGAAAGAAGAAAGATGGGGCACCCCCTGGCTCTTTCTGTGCCTTCTTCTTGGGCATCTGGAGAAAGAGTGAACTGCTGTGCAAGGACAGAGTGCAGAAGGGGGGGGCACAGCCCCCAGGAGTTGAACTAAAAGCCATGGGCTCTGTAGTCTACACTTCATTTTAAATGGGCTATCCTCAACTCCAGAAGTTCTTTCTCAAAAATTCTCACTGCACTCAAGACACGTACGGCTGACAAGTACCCCATCATTTTGAAATGAGTTAAGTGATCCCAAGTTGTCACCTCTCCGTATAACTCTCAAGTGACGCCAAGGCTGGGATCTGCTCCCCATGATTCAACATTAAGACTGCAGTGCAGAGGTCCCCTGAATCCGGAGCAGCCAACTCTTCCCTCTCAAAGAAGCATAGCCCCCCCATTTTTACAAATCATGTCTAAAGTTGAACCCCATTGTGGACTTGATTCCCTGAGGTTGCAGCTGATGTTCTGCCAGGGTGGAAGAGAATGCCCCTGGCTGCTTAACCTGAGTAACTCAAAGCATCCCACTCCTACTCCGGAGGGAGGAAGGTGGGGAGGACCCTGAGTCAGTCTGCCCTGCTGAGAGCTGACAGAGGCCGTGCAGCTGGACAGCAGCTGGGCTCCTTCCTAGCCAGTGCTGCCCACAGGCTGATATTCCAGCTACAGCAGAGGGCTGTGCACAATGCTGGTGTTCATTGTGCATACTCTACAGCTGGAATGAGATCACAGGGAGGGAGGGAGGGAGGATGATGCCCCCTGCTCAGTGCCGCCTTTTTGCCCACCTGGGCAGAAGCTGCAACTTGCGTGCCAAAGCTTGGTTTCTGTGCCTGCCTCTGCCAAGCCAGCGTGGGGCCTCCATGAGAGCTTCGCCTGGCCAAGAGCCCCTTCTTTTCACACTGCGCCTTAATTTGGGCCGGGATGCCAGGGTGTGTCCTGATGCTTCTGGGATGCCTTTGGTGGGCGCTAAGGGAGGCGATTTTGTGCCTTTAAGGGGGTGGGGTCTTTCAGGAATAGCTTCATGCAGGTTGGGGGTCCGTGGCCTGCAGGTCCCGCATCTGAAGGCTGCTTCAGTTGGGGCTTGGCCAGGCCCAGATCCAGGGAGGGGGGTCGCTGAGGTCCAGGTGGGCCCTTCCTGGGATTGTTGGTAGCCCTGGCTGGAAAATGTAGCATTCTGTAATAAAATGGTCTAACTGGACAAATGTGGCGACTGTGTTCCATGTGGGGGGAGGGGTATTATTGCCTCTGTGCCAGGAGGAAACATTTGGCTGTGGGGTGGAATACCACCCACCCACCCACTGGATGATCCGAGTAAAGACTAGAGAAGACAGCAAAGGTGCCCAACAAGCACCAGAGTGCATAACACCAGACATGTCACTAGAAGGCAAAATCACGCCCCACTTGCTTTGGTCACGTCTTGCAAAGGAATTCAATGGAGAAAGCATTTATGTTGGGAAGAGCTAGCAATAAATGGAAGCCAGGTCGCCAAAGAACACGGTGGACCGTTCACAAGACAACAGTTGGTGCTTGGATTCCCACAAAACGAGTTTGAGTAAAAAGCACCTTTGAGAAGGTGGCACATGGCTCTGTCACAAAACAAAATCTCACTTTGGCTTAGCGCATGTGCATCCAGCACGAGGTTATCCAAACCATGCAACTTCCCCTCTGACGGGGTAGAGCTGCTTCCTTCCAATTTGAAAAGGCCAGACGGGCATTAGGCAAATTCAATTACGATTTGGGGCTTTGATTCAGAATGGCCCCGCACCAATCATGCTGGGCTTCTCTGAGGGAACCGGGTGCCAAAAGTCCTGCCTGTAGCAGCCCCCCCCCCCCCACACACACACACTACAGCAGCCCCGCCCCTTGCATCTCCCTGCCTTCCCTGGCAAAGAGCAAATTGCCCCCACCAGAGTGGGAACAGGACCTGCTGGGCCACAAAGGGGTCTCAATGGGTCACTAACTTCTTGAGCAGGCTGGTCAGTTTGGGATTCAATGCCAGGAACGCAGGTCAATTACGCATCGCTTCAGTTAGTCACACGGTAGTCTTGTTTCCTGCTTGGGTCATTTCTATAGGAAGCCTCCGGTTGGGTTGCTGGCTAAGGAACTGGGGAGGGGGAGCTTTGGGGGGTAGCGATTGCAGTCCAGCATATAATTAAGGAAGGCAATTCAACAGGTGAAGAAGGCCGGATGAAGCGCAGCCACTTTCCCACAGCCCGCAGCCTCGCGGTCCCAGGAGCGGAAAGCTACCGCAAGATTTCAGGCTAGTAGGGAAAGCTGAATCCATGCTCTCCGGATTCGACTTCTTCAGCCTAGGTTGCAGGCACGCCGTACGATCATCTTTTGAGCGGCTCGTGATGCCTGTGCGCTGCGCAGCCGAACGCTGGGCAGAAAGACTGATAGCGGGCGGAGGCGGGCTCTTTTCAGATCAGCCACTGAGGCCTTCGTCGGGGAGTGTCGTGAGCCAATGGGATCGAGAGCGAGAGAAGAAGCGGAGAGGCGACCGAGGGAACAGTTTTCCTTTGAGAGGACCGGAGTGAGAACTTCACAGCAACCGCGGACGAGACCATGAAGTGAGCGGCGGCTGGGGGGGGGCGGCTGGGAGGTACCACTTGGGCGGCGGGAGGCGGGCGGAGGTCCCGGGACGGGCTGCGGGGCGTTTGCCGGCTGGGGATGATGGGATGCGGGGGGGGCGGGGAACCCTCGGCCACTCGCTTCCTCCCTCCCTCCCTCCCTCCCTCCGCGCAGGCTGAACATCGACGGCTTGCTGGTGCTCTTCCCCCACGACTACATCTACCCCGAGCAGTACTCCTACATGCTGGAGCTGAAGCGGACGCTGGACGCCAAGGTGGGCCGGGCGGGGGGGGGAGGGCAGGACTGGAACTCAGAGCCTGCCTCCGCTCCCAGCCCGGCACCTGCGTCCCTGACGCTCGCCCCTCCCTCCCTCCCTCCCTCGCCCCGCAGGGCCACGGGGTGCTGGAGATGCCCTCGGGCACCGGGAAGACCATCTCCCTCCTGGCGCTCATCCTGGCCTACCAGCGCGTGAGTATCGGGGGGGGCTGCCCGAGACTGCAGGGGCCCCGCAGGCGGGGAAGGGGGGGGCCTGGGCGACCCCTCCTCCGACTCGGCCTGCTTTTCTTCCAGGAGCCCCCTCCCCTCCCAAGCGTAGCCCTCTAAGCCAGCCCTCTCCCCCAGGCCTACCCGCTGGAGGTGACCAAGCTCATTTACTGCTCCAGGACCGTCCCGGAGATTGAGAAGGTACCCGAGGGGGGCGGGGTGTGGCGGGCACTCCTGCCCCTGGCACCGGGAGAGATGCCCTTGGAAGGGGGGGGAATGCCAGGGCTGGTGGCTGGCTGGGGTGGGAGGAGGGGCTTTCCTGGGGGGGTCTGGGAGCCTCCCCCGTATCAGCCACTGGGCTTCTCCCCCCCCAGGTGATTGAGGAGCTGCGGAAGCTGGTGGACTTCCACGAGAAGCAGACGGGACAGAAGCTGCCCTTCCTGGGCTTGGCCCTCAGCTCCAGGAAGAACCTCTGCATCCATCCCGAGGTGCCTCTGCCGGCCAAAGGGCAGGGTGGGGCGCTCGGCCTCTGGAGCAGCCAGAGGAGACTCGGGGAGCCCCTCTCGGCCACCTCTGGTTCCACTCGGGCTTCTGTCCTTCCACTAAATGCACTGCGGGGGGGGGGGGAGGAGGCTCCCTTTGCCTCTTCTTGAGTCCTCTCCCAATAACCCTGGTTGGCAGGAGCGAGAATGGCCAGGTGGTCTCTTCTTCCGAGCCCACTCTCTCTGCTAAGAGTTCATTGGCTGCTTTGGGCCAAGGCCACTGAATCCCCTGGCAGTGGGCAAAGCCATGCCTGTTTTGCTCCGACTTTGCACACACACCCTTCCTTGTCGTAGGTGAGCAGCCTGCGCTTCGGGAAGGAGGTGGACGGCAAGTGCTTCAGCCTGACTGCCTCCTACATCCGGGCTCAGCACCAACAGGATGGCAGCCTTCCCTCTTGCTGCTTCTTTGAGGTAAGGGTGAGGTGCTCAAGGGGGTGGGGCAGTCAAAGCCCTCCCCCCCAGGCCCCAGGGAGGAGGACCTGGGTGGGGCCCTGGATCTTCTCCCCAGGGGCAGAAAGAGGCCAGATTGAAAAGTGAGGTGGACCAATTCTGCCCCTCTCCTTTCCCCATGGATCTGTCATGTGTATCCAGAGGTATTTTTTCCCCTCAAAGTATGTTTGACGTGAAAATTTGAGCAGCCGAAAAACATTCTGGCTTGTTCGTAAGGCCAGGGCAAGGAGATCCATTCAGCCCTGCTGTGATTCCCTGCAGGAATTCGATGCCCACGGTCGCCAGGTGCCTCTTCCTTACGGCGTCTATAACCTGGATGACCTGAAGGCCTACGGTCAGCAGAAGGGCTGGTGCCCCTACTTCCTTGCCCGCTACTCGGTAAGACAGCTGGCAGACACAAGCCCCCTCCCTTCTTTCTAGGGCAAAAGGGGTCTTCTTGAAGGATCCTTGGTGCTCTCTGGCCTTGGTTGTTTTCTGGCAGACGTTTCATTACCCAAACTAGGTAACATCATCCAGGCTAGTAAGGAGAGGGGTTGGCTCAACTCAGTTTATTCCCCTTTACAGGATCTCTTTGGTTAGATGAGCTGTTGGGATGCTGCTTCTTGTTATTGCAAAAGTTGCAGTAGGGATTGAAGTAGTTGGTGCACAGTGACCGAGTAAGGTTGGTTTTTGGGGGACTTTGTGCCTCCCCCAGTGAGCTAAATCCAGCAGTTCTATCAGTAGGAGATTCAGCACCATCAATGCAAGTTTCTCATAGCATTTTTCCCTCGGCTTTTGAGCACAGAATCCAAATTGCCTGTGAATCTCCCAATGCGACTCTTTCATTCTGAAATGTCCCTCTGTCATCAGAAAGTCTGCCTAGGTAGCTTTGAAGTTAAGAGAGATAAGTACATTTTAATCCATTTTGTAGTTAAGCATACAGATAATCCTCGATTGACAACAGTTCATTTAGTGGCCACTAAAGTTACAATGGCACTGAAAAGTGACATGACCCGTTTTCACACTTATGACCGTAGCAGCATCCCCATGGCCATGTGATCAGAATTGGCAACTGACTCATATTTAGGACGGTTGCGGTGTTCCAGGGGCACGTGATCCACTTTTGTGACCTCACAAGAAAGGTGAATGGGGAAGCCAGATTAACTTCACAACTGTGGCAAGAAAAGTGGTAAAAGTGGGGCAAAATTTAGCAACAGAAATTTTGGGCTGAATTGTGGTTGTCAGCCAAGGACTCTCTGTCTCTTAGCACATGATTAGAACTGGGGTTGGTCCTTTTCTCCTTTCTTTGAGAGTAGAAATGTCTTGGCATTTCCTGCCTGCCTGAGAAGCCCTCTCGTTCCCATTTGGGGATTTTGAAGTTCTTCCGTGCCCAAGGCAAGTGGCCAAGCTCTGCTCTGCTTTCTCTCCCCACCTGGAACAGATCCTCCATGCCAACATTGTGGTCTACAGTTACCACTATCTCCTCGATCCCAAAATTGCAGACGTGGTCTCCAAGGAGCTGGCCAAGAAATCAGTGGTGGTTTTCGATGAGGCTCATAATATCGGTAGGTATGAGAAGGGCTGGTGAGCGCCTGGTCCAGGAGGTGAATTGGGCTGTCTGAAAAATACGTTGGGATCCAGTTTCTTTCCTTAGAGGAGAGTTTCTCAGTTTTTCCAACTTTAAAATGTGTGGACTTCAAATCCTGGAATCCCCTCTAAACACGGCGTTAGAGATTAACTCCACTCTCACTCAGTTTAATTTGGGTGATGAGAATTCAGCCAAGCCGCCTGTAAGGAAACCAGATTCAGATTTTTTTTAGTTGCAATTTTATCCTTAGTTTATAATAATTTTCTTTTTTTCTCTTCTTAATTACAGATAGCCTTTGATTTATGACCCCAATTGAACCTAAATTTCAGTTGCTAAGTGAGACAGTTGTTAAGTGAATTTTGCCCCATTTTTGATGTTGTTTGCCACAATTGTTAAGTGAATCACTGCAGTCGTTAAGTGAGTAACCCGGTTGTTAAGTGAATCTGGCTTCCCCATTGACTTTGCTTGTCAGACGGATGCAAAAGGGGATCACGTGACCCCGGAACACTGCAACCGTCATAAATATTAATCAGATGTTAAGCGCCTAAATTTTGATCAGGTGACCAGGGGGCTGCTGCAACGGTCCTAAGTGTGAAAAACAGTCATAAGTCACTTTTTTCAGTGATGATGTAACTTTAAATGGTCACTAAATGAACCGCTGTAACTCGAGGACTATCAGAACTGTAACTGCTAAGAGTCTCCTGGATCAAAAAAAATAAAATTACAAGCGTAATCTCTGAACCGATTGACTTCAGCTCTCATGGGCTTCTTAGCACCCCCTTTTCTTTTCCTTGACCCACAGACAACGTCTGCATTGACTCCATGGGGGTCAACATCACAAGGAAGATCCTGGATCGCTGCCAAGGGAACGTGGCCACGCTCCAAGCTGCCATTCAACAGTGAGCAAGGATTCGCTCCTTCCTTCTCCTCCACTTCCTGGCCTTTTGCTCTCCCCAAAGGACGATACTCTGTGCTACTTACACAAATGACATCTGTGTGTGTAAAGACACAGAATTGGAAGGGATCTTGGAGGTCGTCTTGTCCAGGGGTCTGCAACCTCAAACACTCAAAGAGCCACTTGGGCCCGTTTCCCACAAAAAACAAGACACAGAGAGCCACAAAGCCTGGGTAGGTGTGGCCAACCCACTCCCACCCAATCACATGACATCCCCCAGTCACGCCTACCCAGGTTCTGTGGCTCCAGGTATTTTCTTTTAAACAGGTCACTCTCTCTCCCCCCCTCCTCTCTCTCTTTCTCTCTTTCTCATTTTTCTCCCTTTCATCTCTCCTTTTCTTTTTCCCCCTCTCTTCCTCCCTCCCTCATCTCTTTCTCTCTTTCTCATCTCTCTACCGCTCTCTTCCTCACTCCCCCTCCCTCGTGTATGTGTGTGTGTGTGTGTGCATGCGCACGCAGGTTCCCTCTTGAACCATTTCCATAAACAGGGTTGGTTTTTTTTTCTGATATTGTTCTTTTTTTCTTCTTTTTACCATATGATTTAATTTTAAATCAAGTGTCATTTCAGGTTCCCAGATAAATGAAGCTTCCCCCCCCTCCCCGCTGTGGCTCCCTGTTGGCTGGTTGCCCCCCCGCCCCTCCCCCTCACTCCTCGCCTGCCCTGAGATGAGAAAGGTGGCGGAGGCGGATGGAGACTCTCGGTATTTCAGAGCGGAAGCAAAGCCCCTCTAATTGCCTCTTTTTCCGGCCTTTGTTGGGAGACACGCGACTTTCTCCACCCCGAGAGCCCAACTGGGCCGCCCCAGCTGATGCTCCGCATTGTAATGGGCTCCAGGAGGAGGAGGAGGGAGCGCCGTCTCCCCCATTGTGCAGCGCGCTAAGTTCAAGTGCAAGAGCAGGAAGCAGCCACGGAGGCAGCGAGAGGAATATGGGGAGATGTGCAACTTTCTCCGCCCCGAGACACTGGCTGGGGCGCGTCTCCCCATATTCCTCTCACCGCCTCCGTGGCTGCTTCCTGCTCTTGCACTTAGCGCACCGCACAGTGGGGGAGACGGCGCTCCCTCCTCCTGGATCCCATTATGACGTGGAGCATCAGCTGCTGCCGGGCGGCCCAGCCATTGTCTCGGCGCAGAGCAAAATCACGCATCTTTCCCCAGCAGCCGAGGTGCGCACAGCACCCACAAGGGCCAGAAAAAGAGGCAAGTAGAGGGGCTCCCGCTCTGGAATACAGAGCCAGTCTCCATCCGCCACAGTCGCCCTTCTCTGGGCAGGCGAGGAGGGAGAGGGAGGGGAGGGGCCACCCAGTGGTGGGCTCATCTGACAGGGAGCCGCAGGAGAGGGCCCAAGAGCCTCATGCGGCTCTAGAGCTCAAGCAGAAGATCCTTATTCTACCATTCCAGACAACTGGCTCTTCTTAAAAACCTCCCCTGTTGGAGCCCCCACAACTTCCGGAGGGAAGCTGTTCCTCTCATCAATTCTTCTCATTGTCAGGAAATTCCTCCTGAGTTCTAAATTGCTTCTCTCCTGGATCAGTTTCCATCCATCCACAGACCTGGCAAAGCCTCCTCTCTGGAGTCTCAGCAGGCGATGCCTGTCATTGCACACACAACTTCATATTCCTGTGGGCTAGAAAGTAGGAACTTGCTTTGCGTTCTGAAAGCAGAGAGGTTCAGGGAACTGAGTCGGACTAGAAGACCTCCAAGGTCCCTTCCCCACTCTGTTATTCTGCCTCTAAGAAACTGCCTGGACCCCTGAATTGTACCAGGCTGCATTATATTATGGGACAGGCGCATTCAAGGGGCATTCCGGGGGCCCAGGCTCTGTCATGACTGCCTCTCTGCTATCCAAGCTTCATGAGCTGACAGCCTGACATTAGCAACGGGCGCGAGCGGAGGATTAGGATGTAGGGAGGAGGGAAGCCCAGCTGAGCCGGCCAAGGTCAGCCATTGGAACAGAGCTGGGAACCGAGCCACTGTTTCTTAAACAACATACAAGCACCTGATTGGACATTGACAGATAACGGGGAGATGGCCGGGGAGGAAGAGGAGAACTTCCTTTGTGTTGTTTGTGCAGGAAAAGCTCCAATTCGACTTCGCTGCTTCTGTAGCCACAGACTTCAGTAAAGGACACTTTTGGCAAGAACAAGTGGCCAGGAATCTCCCTTTGCTAGACGGCTGAGAGGCTCCGAGTTCCAGTCCTCTCACCTTCCCTCCCCACCTGCTTCCTTTCCAGGATCAAGGAAACAGACGCGCAGAAGCTGAAAGAGGAGTATCAGCAGCTGGTGCAGGGATTGCGGGAGGCCAATGTCGCCCGGGAAACAGACGTCTATTTGGCCAACCCGGTGCTGCCGGATGAGATCCTGCAGGGTACGTCGGCCCCTTTGTGGGCAGGAGAGGGGGAGCTGGTGGGGCGGGAAGGGATGCCGATGCCCACTGTGCTCTCCCTGCTCTTCTGCCGTTCGGCATCGGTTGTTCCTGCTTAGGGAGGATGGCCTTGGGTGGCTCATTGAACCGGGGAGCAGGGGGTGGGAGCAGGGGCAGCCCTGCGACCTGCCTTGGAGCCACTGCCCTGACTGGCCCTCCCCTCACGCAGAGGCCGTGCCGGGCAACATCCGGACAGCAGAGCACTTCGTGGCTTTCCTAAAACGCCTCTTGGAGTATCTGAAGTCCCGGCTCCGTGTCCATCACGTGGTCCAGGAGAGCCCCCCGTCCTTCCTGAAGGACATCTTTGAGAAGGTCTGCATCGAGCGAAAGCCCCTCCGGTGAGTGCGGGCAGGAGGACCCCCGTGGGCTCTCCTAGAAGAGAGACCCTTTCCCTCCTCATCTTAGCGGATGGGTCATCCCTCCTCCCCACCGCCAGACCCATGTTGCTGAGCCTTGCTCCGTTGCTTGGAAAGGACAGGAGCACGGAGGGGCACGTGAGGAAGCCTGGCTGGATCCAGCAGGCTGTCCAGAGGACCTCGGGGCAGCTGTTCCAGGGTGTCCTCATACCAGCCTCGATTCCTGGGTTCTGGCAGGTTCTGTGCTGAGCGACTGCGTTGCCTCCTTCGCACGCTGGAGATCGCGGACATCTCCGACTTCTCGCCTATCACCCTCATCTCCAACTTCGCCACTTTGGTCAGCACTTACTCCAAGGGTAAGGAGGCCTCTCTGGCCCAGTGGCTCCGCTCTTCAGCCAGCCGGCCTCTCGGGGCCTCCCAGGTGTTGTAGTTTCTTCCCATCCACGTCACCTCCTTGGAATTGGCAGGGCGAAACCTGGGAGGGACCTGGAAGGCGCCCAAGAAGGAGCTCTGGGGAGTTAGAGGTCTGCTTTCGGGAATTGGTAGGAAGGCCAGCTGAGGACGACATAAATAAGCAGGCAGCAGCCATCTTCACCGAAGGAAAACCCTCGTGGCTTTTGTGGTGGCCGGCCCAGCTTTGATGAACATTTGGGGGTCTTTTGGCGTCAACACAAATATGTCCCAAAGATGCTTTTGCAAAAGGCAACTGGGCTTTCTTGATTTTGTTCCTTGAAAACATTTCACTTCTCATTCAAGAAGCTTCAGGATGAAGAAGTACGAACTGAAGAAGCCTCTTGGATGAGAGGCGAAGCTTTTCAAAGGAAGAAAACAAGGAAGTCCAGTTGCCTTTTCCAAGAGCACCTTTGGGGCAGCCATGACGGGGGCCCTCCAGAGACAGCTCAAACGTGGGAGGAGGGTTGGTGCCCCAGGCTTGGATCTTCAAAAGGCCCTTGACGAGGCTCCCCAGAGGATTGCTGGCTGAGGGCGGCCTTCCCCGATCCCGCCGGGCAGCTGCTTTGGGCCTTCTCGGCCGTGCCATGCAGGGGGAGGCTCTGTGCCCCTCGTCAGCGCCTCTTCCCGTTTTTATTCTCCTCAGGATTCACCATCCTCATTGAGCCCTTTGACGACAGGACGCCCACCATCCTCAACCCCATCCTGCACTTCAGGTGAGGGGCTTTGGGGTCTGGCTGGCTGGGAATTCTGGGTGTTGCGGTTCAGAGGAAAACCATGCTGGGCGGGTTGAGTGGAAAAGGGCCTGGCTGTGCCTTAGCTCTTCAGAGGATGAAGGGTCTCTGGCGGTCTCAGCCCCCTTCTAAAATTTGGGGGTCTGAGCTGGGAGGAGGCGCCTCTCTCTGTGTTGCCTCCTCTTCCAGTTGCCTCACGCCAGAGAAATCAACGCTTCCTCTTCCAGCTGCATGGATGCCTCGATCGCCATCAAGCCCGTCTTTGAGCGGTTCCAGACGGTCATCATCACCTCAGGAGTGAGTGCCTGGGGGACAGGGGCATTCTTGGCCGGTAGCAGGACACACACACACACACACACACACACCCCTGTCTGGGGGGCTGGAAGTGTGGGAAGCTGCCGCCCTGACCTGCTATTCTCCTCCCTTGCAATTAGACCCTTTCCCCCCTTGACATGTACCCCCAAATCCTGGACTTCCGGCCGGTGACCATGGCCACTTTCACCATGACCCTTGCCCGGACCTGCCTCTGCCCGATGGTGAGTGTCAGAGGGCGGGAATAGAGAGAGACTGCCCCCTCCCGTTCCCTTCCTAGGGGACCAGGCAGGCCCCTCTCTGTCCAGCCTGTGGGCCCCTCTCCTCAACCGGCTCCCTGGCCCTGGCTGGTGACAATGGGGTCCTGGGCCCTTCCTCTCTTCGGTTTCCCTTCCAGATTGTGGGCCGAGGGAATGACCAAGTGACCATCAGCTCCAAGTTTGAAACCCGCGAGGACATTGGTGAGGGTCTTCGATGGGGATGGGGCAGCAGAGCCTGGAGCCGCCTCCCTTCCCAGGTTCAGGGGGCATCCCCTTGTCCATTCAGGCTGCCTAGTGGAGGGGAGGGCAGTGCAGTGCTGTGACCACTTGCAGTTGAAGGGAGGGGTGGGATTTTGCGGAGCGACCCCTGCCTTGCCCTCCCCTCCTGCCCCCAGTTGTGAGGGGCAGGGCCTGGGAGCCTGAAGGGAGTGTGCTTCTCCGGCAGCCGTGATCCGCAACTATGGCAACCTCCTCCTGGAGATGTCAGGCGTGGTCCCTGATGGCATCGTGGCCTTCTTCACCAGCTACCAGTATATGGAGAACATCGTGGCCTCCTGGTATGAGCAGGTGCGCCAGGCCGGCTGTGTTCGGGGCTGCTTTTGACGGGGCCCTTTGGGGGGCTTCTGCCGAAGCAGCAAACAGAGAAGCGGTTCCTGGTGTGCCTGAAACCCCTGAGAATTCCAAGGGGGAAAACTCTCAAATGGGGGCTGCGTTGCGTCCAAGACCAGACTTGCTCTCGGTCAAACACTCAGTCCATCTTGGGGGAGGACAGCCCGACAGCTATGGAATTTGGGGAGGGGTTTCCCTTCCTCCTCTGCCTGGTGAGCTGCAGCCTCACAGCTCCTCTTGTGCTGCTCCTCCTTTCCTTCTCCAGGGCTGATGCCAGGAGCTGAGTTGAAAGCACTCAGAGCTTATTCCAGGCTCCTTCTGCACAAGAGGCTGCTCTACTGTCAAGGCAAATTGGCCCTAGATAAAAGTCAACGGAATTCATGGGGGGGACGGGGGGGGGGGCTGGACTTGGGTCGCTTTTGGCTGCGTAAGGATTCCAAACCGATAATGCATTTGACCTCACCTTCGTCTCGGACGTCCTTTCAATAGCTGATCCCAGAGCTTACCTCTGTGGTCATTAAGCGGGGCACCGATCTAAGACTTTGGGGGTGTGGAAATAGACACCCCCCCCCTTGCACAAAGCAGCCAGGCATTCTGCAGGTCTCACAGGAACCATCCAGCTGCCGCTCCATGCTCTGAGAAGGTGTGGGGTGGGGGAGACCCAGGAGCAGAGCCGGGCTGCAAGGTGGGCTTCCCACAGCTGGGGCTCCACCTCTCTCCTCTCGGGCTTCTCCAGGGGATCCTGGAGAACATTCAGCGGAACAAGCTCATCTTCATCGAGACGCAGGATGGAGCCGAGACGAGCGTGGCCCTGGAGAAGTACCAGGAGGTGAGGGGAGGGGGGGGTCACTTGCTGCAGGAGGGATTCTCCCCCCCCCCATGTACCTTTCTCCCTCCAAGCTTAATCCTGAGGGAGGACTTGCTGCCTTTTGGAGATCAGTGCGTTGACTTTTTTTCTGAATTTGGGGTAAAAAACTGTTGCGGGGGATAAGAGGATGGGTTGGTTTGCACTCCAGGCCTGCGAGAACGGCCGAGGGGCCATCCTGCTGTCGGTGGCCAGGGGAAAGGTCTCCGAAGGGATCGACTTTGGTGAGTGCCCTCCCCCCTCCCTTGAGAAGCTTTGAAGGGGATCCGGGACCACGAAAGCTCTTCTGGGCAGAAGCTGGCCTGGGGCTGAGTTTGCGCCTGGCCTTAAATGCACAAACGCCTTGAAATTGCAGGGAAAAGACCGGTTTAGATGCAGCGTTGACCTCCCTCCCCCCCCCCATCTGCTTCCTCCCTTCCCCAGTTCACCACTACGGGAGGGCCGTGATCATGTTTGGCGTCCCCTATGTCTACACCCAAAGCCGAATCCTGAAGGTGAGCCCCGTGTCGGCTGCTCTGATTCGCTCAGGCAGCAGAGCCTTCATTTCCTCGAGGGGGAAGGTCTGCCCCCCTTGCCTCGGTTGGGGGGGGGCAGGCTCCTGTAGGAGAGAAGTCGCCCATTTTCCCACCTGCTGTTGGCGTGGCTGTTTCTCACAAGCTGCTGATGGAGGGAAAACGCTTCTGGCGCACCTGGCAGAGCACTGCCACACCTGTGCCGATTTCTTGGGGAAGGGGTGGAGAAGGGGGAGCAGACCCTCACTGTCCTTTCCCCCATCCCAGGCCCGGCTGGAGTACCTGAGGAACCAGTTCCAGATCCGTGAAAATGACTTCCTAACGTTCGACGCCATGCGGCACGCGGCCCAGTGCGTCGGACGGGCCATTCGCGGCAAGACAGACTACGGCCTCTTGATCTTTGCCGACAAGGTGTGTCCAGTGGGGTTGGGGGGGGATCTTCTTGGCTGCAGCCTGGACGGCCGGGCAGCGGCTAATCCTGTGTCTCCCCTGCAGCGCTTCGCCCGGGCAGACAAGCGAGGGAAGCTTCCTCGCTGGATCCAAGAACACATCACTGACGCCAACCTGAACCTAACGCTGGACGAGGCCGTGCAGGTGGCCAAGCACTTCCTGCGCCAGATGGCCCAGCCCTTCCGCAAGGTGGGGCAGGGGAGGCGCTGTGGTGGGAAGAGGCTGGCTCCGGCCACGGGCATCTTGTACCCCAAAGGTCTGCAAAGTTGGCAGCTCCCAGTTCCCCAGCCAGCCATGCTTATTTTTATTTTATTATTAAATTTATTTGCCAGCTCTGGGCAGAAGTGGGTTTGGTTGTCCTGGCAGGGGGCCAGCGGGCATCTTGACCCCTCCTCCCATCTTGCTGTCTCTCCAGGAAGACCAGCTGGGCCTGTCCCTGCTCACCTTGCAGCAGCTGCAGTCGGAGGAGACCTTGCGCAGAGTGCGGGAGATTGCCCACCAGGTGTGAGTGGCGGCCGAGGATGCCAGCCAATGCACTCTGCAGGGCAGGGACCTCGGCTGGCCCTCCCTCCACCCATCCACCCACTGCGGAGCTCAGCGGGGACAGGGAATGCCTTTTGGCCTGGATAAGCCCCTCCTCCCCAACTAATCCTAGATTTCTGGGCTGGCTTTTTAATAAAGGGGATTACTGTGCTGCTACTCAAGTGATTTTCTGTGTGTGTGTGAGAGAGAGAGAGAAAACTGGGGGAGGCATGTAATCATTTTCATCCAAAGCCACTTTGGACTTAAAAACTTGTAGAGACCTCTTCCCCTGCCCCAAAATAAAGTCATTCATTTCCAACAGACTTTATTTAAGGAAAAATAAGGTGCATAAATAAACTAAGGATTGGCTTCACAAGAGCCACAGAGGGATTGGGGTGGGGGGCAGGCTGCTGCCCCTGCCCCAAGGAGTTTAAGGCAATAGCCGGGGGGGGGGGAGAAGTTTCCTCCCCCCCCTTGTGATGCTTTGGGATGGCAGCAGCTGCTCCGTTCCTGAGAAAGAGTCCTTTGTGACCTGGGAGGGGCGCTTGCCACCCCCCACCACAAGGAAGACTTTCCATGCATGCGGCGGTCAGTCCAGGGAGTGCCAGGTGAAGTGCTGGAACCAGCAGGCCACCCAGGGAGAGGGAAGGCCGGTGGGCCTAGTGGGCGGTGCGGTGCGTGAGGTCCTGGATGCTGGTGCTCAGGTTCCGAGTGGGCTGCAGGAGGGAAAGAGGAGGGGTCCCTTTCAGGCCTCAGCCTCAGCCGTGTCCCTCTTCAGGCTGTGCTTGGAGAAATTGGGGATTTACTGCCGCAAATGTTCTCTGCTCCAATTCTTGCTTTTTCTCTTGGGGTTTGCTGGGTCTGAACAACAGGCTGAACCGGATTACCCAGCAAGCTACCCGCTCACCAGGTGTCCTGGCTCCAGCTAAGGGTTTGGGCGTTTTTGGGTGCCTTGGCAAGGCTTTCCACAAGGGGTTGGCCATTGCCTCCCCACTAGGGCTAAGGCAGTGACTGGCCCTAAGTCACCCAGCTGGCTTCATGCCTAAAAGGGGGACTAGTCCATCTGCTTCTAGCCTGGCACCCAGAGCCCCTGGACTGGATTGTCTCTCAGCTGAGTGGGAAACGGGACACAGCCCTAGTTAAAAGTGCCCGATGGCTCCGGTCGTGTGAACCCAGCCCCGCATTGTTTGGGGCTGTCCGGAAGTGGGGGCTCAGTCGGGGCCTCCGCAGGCCTCTTGGATCCGGCCAGATCAAGCCATCGTGGGGCTGGCCAGGGCCTTCGTCCATTGTTCCAGTGTTCAGCCTGGGGCTCTGCTGCCGAGTGTGGTGGTCCTTCTGGGCCCCCGACTCACCTTTGGGGCTGTGACAGTTGCAGCCTCGTTCAAATACAGCATGTTGAGGGAAGTGGCCCGCGTCATCCTGAGGAAGAGAGGCCCGATTAAGCTCTTCCTGGCCGGCCTGGTGGAGAGCTTCTTGGGAGCCCCGACTCACCTGGGGGCTGCGGCGTCCTTGGGCTGCCCCACTGCTTGGCCCCGGAGCTTGGAGACCAGCTTCTCACTGCTGCGTTTGAGGGACTCCCGGAAGCGAGAGAAGGAGCTGCTGCGCCTCATCCCCTCCTGGAGAGAAAGGGGGGGGTGCACACTCAAAACCTGGGGGGCTTCCCCATCCCCCCCAACCACCTGCCATCCAAATGGCAACGGAGGCAGCCACGGCCGCCCTGCCGCCCTCTTACCTCCGTAGGCTCAGCTGACAAGGCTTGGAGGAGGCAGGGGTGCCAGGGTGAAAGCGGCTTAAAAGATTTGCTCCTCCGTGCCCCCCCCACCTCCCTGGCTTGTCATCCCTCCCCAGATGGTCAATCTCCAAAGCCGCTTGCAGGGGAAGCGCTCCGAGGACTCACCTGTCCTTCCCAGGTGTTGCCAGCTCCTGTCCAGCTATAATCTGAAGAAGACGGAGGGAGAGGAGGGGAGGGGGTTTCAAGAGGTGAATCCAGATGCTGAGGACCCTGCCTTCCCCCACTTCCCCCAGGGAAAGGGCTGCCCAGCGCTGGGCTCTTACCACCCCTGGGGGTGCTCGGCTCCTGGTCCTGCAGGGACAGGATCTCCTTGTACAGCTGCTCAGCCTGCTGGAACTTTCCCTGCTTCACGAAACACGAGGCCTGGCCGGAGAGAGGATGCAAAGCACCGTGTGTGTGTGTGTGTGTGTGTGTGTGTGTGTGTGTGTGTGAGCCCCCGCCCTCCTCAAATAGAATTCAAATAGGATACGCAACCCATGGACCCCCAGGCGGGCAGCAAACACTCCCACCCAAAGGGCAAACTAGGAATCCACCCCAGGGAAAAAGCCACTGCTTTGGCGAGGATGCTTGTAATTCTGCCTGGGGGGTGGGAAGGAAAGGGGGAGGGGGTCAGGGGGAACTGGCCACTGCAACTCCACAGTTGAAACAGATCTTGGCTTAGTTTTAAAGCTTATTGGTCAATGAAAGCCTCATCATTGGCATATGTTGCCCTTCCTTAAACATGTTTTAGCCAAAGAAATTCACCCCAGCTAAACTTCAGAGCCAGCAGTAACCCTCAAAGTCCCAGGGAGAAGCTCCAAGCTCCCCTTCCCTCCCCCCACCACCCCAAGGTTACCAGGTTATTCTTGGTCTTGGCCACGTTGCAGGCGTTGGGGCCCAGCTGGGTCTGGTAGATGCGAAGGGCCCGCTGGTAATACTGCTCCACCTCTTCGAACTTGCCCTGGTTTTGGCACAAGAGAGCCAGGTTGTTGAGCTGCTTGGCCACATCTGGATGGTTGGCGCCCAGCACCTGTGGGGAAAAGGGCAGCGGTGCTCAGCTGATGGGCTGCTTGGGCAGCAGTTGGTGGGGCCATGTGTGCTCCTTGCCCCTCTCCGATTGCCGGTCTGAAAACCGGGCATCTCCCCTAGCCCCCGAAGCCAAATTGGTTTATAGCAGGGGGTCTCCACCCTCAGCCACTTGATGAATTGTAGACTTCAACTCCCAGAATTCCTCAGCATAGCAAGTCGTCAAGTGGCCGAGGGTGGTTTATGGCAACCGTCTCCATATTCAGGCAGGCCTTTGGCTGTGAGGGCTCATTCAGGGCTTCTCTCCCCCGCCCCATTTCTGGCCTTCAGGACTTCTCCCCTCACTGCTCCTGCCTGTGCCAAGGATGTTTTGGGGGGCGGGGGAGAGAGAGGAGTTCAGTTGCTGCTCTTCCTCCCACTCCAGATCTAAACCTTTCCAATACCGCCTGGAGGCCCCAGGGCAGGAAAAGCTGGAAAAAGACCCATCGGCTCTCCCCAAGGATCTCAAAGGTGGACATTCCCATGGCAGGAAGTGGGCGCTTCGGTGCCCTCCCTGCTCGGCTGGGGGCAAGCTGCAGCACTGTCCTTCCCCATCTTTAATTGGAGCGTGGCCTTTGGTTTGTATTAACTTATTTATGTTTTTTAAGCTGCCCAGAGTTACTCTAAGATGGGCAGCCAATAAATGTTCTCTCTTTATAAATAAATAAATGAATAAGTAAATAAATAAATAGTCCATTTCAAGGGGCCAAGGACACAGCTTTTCAGCCTCAGGATTGTGGTGCCTGTGTGTTTGTGTCTACCTTCTCTCGGATCTCCAGGGCTCTCTTGCACAGAGGCTCGGCATCTTGGTACTTCCCTCGCTTGCCGTACAGCACAGACAAGTTGTTCAGGGTGGCAGCCACCTGGCAGGAACAAAGGGTGGCTTAATGAGGTTGGAGACCCTCAGAAGCTGGATAAAACGGTGACAAGCCAGATGCCCCCTCCCTCCTTCTCGGAGCCTCTGCCAGCACCAGCCTTCCCCCCCTCTCCACACAGCCTGGGCACTCACAGAAGGGTGTTCTGTGCCCAGCGCCTGCTCACGAATGTCCAGGGCGTCATTGAGCAGCTCCGTGGCCTCCTTGTACTTGTTCTGATCCCTGCAGGAGGAGAAGCAGGGAGGTTGGGGGCGGCAGGGTGCAGCCTGCAGGCGATGCCAGGGCAACCCCAGGACGCAGCTGCTCAGAGGACTCCAGGGTGGGGTGGGAGCAGAGAAATGCAACAGGCAGAACAAAAAGGCCCCCTGGAGTTCCACCCCCTCCCCGGTCTTTCTGCGTGTTCCCTAGAAGCAGGGCCCGGGGGGGGGCAGGCACCCCGGGCATCTTACCGGTAGACCAGGGCTAGGATATTGAGCATCGTGGCCACATCTGGGTGGCTGTGCCCGGAGCTCTTCTCCAGGTCCTCCAGGGCCTGCTTGCAAAGCGGCACGGCCACCTCATAGCGCCCTTGAGACGCGTACTGGATCACCAGGTTGTGCAGCGTCCGCAGGCGTGCTGGGATCTCGTACCCGCCCTGCTGGGCTGCCAAGGCCGCTGCACCCGGACTCTGCCCCTCTGCAGGACACAACACGGGCCGGGCGGTGAAAAGAGAGGCTGGGTGGCCAGGCTGAGTAGAAGCTGGGGGTCCTTCTGAACCCGCCCACCCTCATCCCCAGCCGGGGCTTCTCCTGCTTTTGTGCAGGTTAAAGTGCTGTCCTTGGAGACGGCTGGGCCTCAGCTTCAGCCTCACTGAGGCAGACAGGCAGCCGTTTGTCAGGCCGAGCTCTGCTTGGGAGCTGCCTGAGAAAGCCAAGGACCGCCTAGGAAACACACCTGGCCTTTGGCCGTCATCCGTGCTGAGAAAGGCTTCCTCCGTCTCCACCTGCAAGGAGATCCTGGGAAAGTCAGGGAGGGGCAGGGAGGAGCCCTCACTCCGTTTTCCTCTAGAAAGCTCTCTGTTAATCGCAGGCTTTGGAGGGAGGGATGCAGGATCCATGTTTCCCTCCCCGCCTCCTCCTACACTTCCAATCATCCTGAGCCAGGGTGCTGTCTGTGAGCATTCAAATAATTTGGGCTGAATTTGAACTTGGGATCAATGGTTCATAGGAACCTTCAAAATTTCTTTGGAGACTTGAATCCTTTCAGCTGTAAGCAGCCTGATCCATAAACGGGTGTCACTCCAAGCAGTTCCCCCACCCTCCACCCTCGGAAAAGCCCCTCCCCCACCAGCCGCACCTGCTCCTCCTGGGGCTCGTAATGCTTGAGCTGGTTCAGGAAGCGCAGGTGCTTGTTCTCCTCCTCCAGCTGAGCCACGGCCTCCGCGCTGTGCTGCAGCCGCAGCTGGGTGCCGGCCAGCTCGTCCCTCAGCCACAGGTTCTCCTGGCCCAGGCGCCTCACCTGGGCCCGCAGCTTCTGCTTCTCGGCCTCCAGCGCCCCGATGTGCGAGGAGAGGGCGATCAGCATCTGCAGAGAGGAAGGGGCAGCTCCAGCAATCGCAGCCTTTGCCCTGAGGAGACCCAGAGGGGGCTGTGCAGAGCCACAACAAATGACTTACAGAAATACGAAGAAAAAAAGGAAGAAAATGGGAAAATAGGGGAGGAAAGGGGAAGAAGAAAAAAGGGCACTGACTTCCAACTCCTTTGGGTGCAGTAGAATAAGATAACATTATTTTTATATTTTGAGAAACTAATTTTTATATATTGTTTTTTGACAAATTTTATATGTTCTATTGCTTGTGTTTGCATTATATTCAATTCCAATATATTGGAATTGGGTCAACCTATTCTCCAGAGCCCCTGAAGGCAGGACAAGAAGCAACACATAGAAACTGATCAAGGAGAGAGAAGCAACCTGAAACTGAGGAGGAATTTCCTGACAGTGAGGACAATCGATCAGACTAAGATCAATTGTTGATCCAGAAGTCGTGGGGGCTCCATCACAGGAGGGCTTTAAGAAGAGACTGTCCGGAATGGTGGAGGGTCTCCTGCCTCAGTAGGGGCTGTGAGTAGAAGACCACCAAAGCCCCATCCCCATCCCCAGCCTTAACAAATAAAATATTTAAAACCAAACCAATAACTCGAAGGCAGCCGATGCAACCCAGGGACAGTCAGGACAAATGGACACCCTTGACCTTTCCGGTTGGAGCTGGCTGCCAGGGTGGCCCCTGCTAGCACTACCTCCCAGGCTTGTGCAAAGCCCTCCCCCCCAACCCGGAATTCCCAAGGGCTCCTTGAGCTTCCTTATGCTCCATGACATCATAGCCAGCCAAGCAGCTCCCGGTGTACCTGGCCTTCAGCAATGCCCAGCTCTATGCCTTCCAGGCTTCGGCAGACGAGGTCCTGCTTCTCCTCCAGGAGCTCCAGGGCCTGGGCATCGGCGGCTGCCAGGGAGTCCTCCCTCTCGTCCATCAGCTGCCGCTCCTTCAGCAGAGCCTCCTGCAGCTGGTGGTGGATGCTCCAGTTCTCACTGTGCAGGGCTTCCAGGCCCTGCATCACCTGGCGCGTCTGGAGGATGATGTCATCGCCCGTCATCCTCTCCGATCGGCTGTCATCCAAGCCCACCATGATGGACATGGCGGGCCACGTTGGCCCCAAGGAAGGGGGTCTCTGAGCTCCTGGCGTCTCCTGGGGGTTTTCTAGAAGGCAAAGGAGGAGCCCTCTGGCAGCTGCATCTCAAGGATGGGAGCGTGTCCTGCACTCCAGGGGTCTCCAACCTTGGCGACTTTAAGATTTGTGGACTTCAGCTCTCAAAATTCCCCAGCCAGTGCTGGCTAGGGAATTCTGGGAGTTGAAGTTCACAAGTCTTAAACTTGTCAAGGTTGGAGTTCTCCGCTTTAATCCTAGACAGGAAGATTATCCAAGTCCTTTTTTTCACCCAGGATTTATTAATCAGAAGGAACATCAGCTAGAGAAGTTGATGGGGGGGAAAGTGAAATTTCTGGCCCCAGATAAAATGGCGTCCTCCATGCTGGGAATGCAGGAGCCCTTTGATTGCAGCCAGGTGGGGCCGGGAGTCCGACCCACCTGGCCCAGGCCCTTTGGAAGGCTGCCTGCTGGATCCACAGCTAAATCCCAAACCAGTCTCTCCAGCTGGATGCCACCACCAGAAAGCAGGCAGCAACACGCTTCTCGGCCGAGCCTGTCTGCAGCCATACACGCCTCCCAAGGAAGAATCCTCACCCGCCTGACTTCGCCTCCTTTGAAGGTGGGCCGGGTCTCCTTCAGCCGGGATCAAGACTCCCCCGCCCTCACCATGGGAAGGGTGCCAGGAGGCCGCCAGGCAGCAGGACTTTCTGAGGCTGTCCTGGGCCCAGACTAGCTGCCCAGCCACTTCAGAGACCCCCAGGGAAGAACCCTCAGCGCTGACCACTTCCCTCTGCCAAAAGTGGGTGTGGGAAGGGTGCACCATCCGGCCCTGGTGGCTGCTTTCCCCTTCTCAATGGATCTGACCCCCTTTCAGAGTTTCTCCGTTGGGTGCCCATATTCTTAATCCAACCTGTGCAGAAACACTGCCAGTATTTCCTGGGCAAGTCTGCTGCTTAAAGAAGCCCCTGCTTTGCTCTCACTTCACCCTTCTACCGAAAGGCCAGGTTCTAGTAGCACTTAGACTTATATCCTGCTTCCCAGCCCTCTCTAAGTGGTTTACAGAGCCAATATCACAGCAACAAGAAAGCAAAATTTACCCTTGCATTATCTGAGACCCTGCCATCATGTTCTTTCCAGCTTGCCCTCCATTTGCTTTTTTGCGACTTTTTTTAGAAATATGTACATATTTTGGAGGTCTGGCAACCAGAACTTCACACAGTACTCCCAGAATACTCGTGGTCCAGCAGAGCGGCATTTCTCTCATGCCACATCTGTCAAGCTGCACCTCTGCTACATCAAACTGAAGCGCTCTTCCCATGTCTGCAGCCATCAGGGCAAGGATGTTGGTTTGTGGATGCTTTCCAGAAGGGCCTCCCCCACTCTCTGGAAACAGTTGCAGCGCTGGCCCAGGGCTGAGGCAGGAGCCCCCACTCCCCCCTAAGCCTCTCCCCTGAGAACAAGTCCTGGTATAAAATCTCCTTCAACTTTTGGGGCTCTCTGAGCTTGGCTGTTTTGTTGTAGACATTTCATGACCCAACATCTTCAGTGGTAATGTGACAATGAAAACTTGTTCAAGGAAACAGCCAAGCTCAGAGAGCCCCCAGGACACACACACACACACACACACACCCAGTTCAAGAGAGAGCTACAAATATTCTCTTCTTTAGCTGCTGCGCCACAACCCGTGGATTCCCCTTCACAAGCCTAGAAGCATCTCCTAATGCGGGCCCTGTTGAGCCAGTGAAATCCTCTTCTGTGGTGGAGTAAATATTTTGCACAAAACTAGCCTCACACACAGACCCCTTGTAAATCCATCACACACAAGGGCCTCCTCGCTCTTCACTGAGGCTGGCTTCTCCTCGGCGGGGCCCGCCACGCTTCCGCGTGGGAGACCCCGATAAGTGAGCGGGTTCAGTGCCGACTGGAGCTCGGCCCGGCTCTCCTCGCGCCTCTCCGCAGCCGAAAAAGCCACTCGGAGCGAAGCAGGCCGGCCCGAACCTGCTGCGCCGGAGCACCAGCTCTGCCAAGAGACGGGACGGAGGTCTGGGACTGGATCGCCCCCGAGGGGACCCGCTGAGCAATCCTCTCTCCCCTCTCCAAGCTCCCCCCGGACATCCCCTTTGCCTAGTGGGAGCGGAGAGGTAACCCAGCTCAGGCGGCTTCGGAACCGGGGACTCTGCGAGCCGCAGCTCCGGCAGCGAGGAAGACGCGGCCGATTCTCCCGGGCAAGGCCTGGCCCGCCGCTGCCTTACCTGCCTCCCTGCCGGCCTGTCCAGGAGGAGGGAATCCGCGCCGTGCGCCCCAATCCGCCAGGCGCGCCCCGGCAGCCTCCGCTCAGCGGCTCGCTGGGAAGGAGGGGCGCTCCTGCCCCGCCCAGCGGAGCCGCGGCTTACCTGGGCCGCGACTGGAAGGCGCTCTGCACGTGCCCAGAGGCGCCCCGCCCCTCTTCCTGCGCGAGGAGTGGGAGGGCTCTCTTGAAACCAAAATGCGGCTCGCCCCAATTTCAGTAAGGGTCCCCCTCCTTTCTCCTAAAGCACGCCGCAACCTTCTTTCCACGCAGTTGCCTTGCGCCCCACTCAACCCCTTACCTGCGCCGCCTCCCTCTCATCTGCGCCCGACGTCTAGGGAGGGGGCTCCGTAAAGACCCGCGCCCGGTCAGCCCTTTGGGTCTTTCGCTGGAAAGGTGCCCCCTCCCCGCCTGGCCTTGAGGCTACCGCAGGGACCCCAGCAGTGAGCCGTGCCCTCTCCCTGCCCCGGCGCCGTCGGAAAAGCGGTGCCAAGCAACCCCTCCGGCTGTCTAGCCGAGGGGTGGGGAGCCATCACTTGGCAGGCTGGGACCAGCCTCATGAGCCCTCCCCCTCCCCCGCCGGTCCTTGGCTGGAGTGAGGGGGCGCGATTGGAAGAGATGGAGAAGCCGGGCGCACCGGGCGACCTCGGCCTGCCCTACGGTCCCCCGTTCCCCCCAATCCCGCTCTGTAACCTTCGCAGCCTCCAGCCAAACTTGGATCTCTGCGCTCAGGAAACCAGTTTGCGGGGCGTCCCCAAGAGATGGGAGCAAGCAAGCCAAGAATGGCAGAGCCCGATAAGGCCGGGTCTCTGCTCTGCTCCTGTGAACGCGGGAAAGAATCACGTGTCTAACGGCAAAGGTGGTGGGTCTGCTCGCATTTAATAAACTTCTGCCAACTTTTGTTCGTTGTGGGTGGCTCGGCCTTTGGTCGCTTTACAGGTCAATGTATTCTGTTAATCCAGGGAATGGCTCGGTTCAGTCAGGGGATTGTGTGAACGCAGTCCCGTGTCTTCGGCTGCTTCTATCCCTTCAAGTTCGAATTGCAGAAATTAAATCCCGGGAACTCTCTTTGACCGCGGAGTGAAACAGGAGCTCCTCTGAGCATCGGTCAAGTTTCTTTCCCTACCAGTTGTGCCTCGGGAACTCAAGGAGAAGATTCCCTCTCCCACCCATAAATATGAAGGTTCCCCGTCCGGTCCTCGCCTTCGCTCTCTGCTTTCAAGGTTAATTTAAAGCGACGCTGTTGGTTGGGGGGGGGAGGGGCTTTGCACCAGAGCAAAGGCAGGCAGGCAGGTGCTGCCAGGCTGCTCGTGGTCGGGAGAGGCAGGAAAGGGAGGGGGGAGAAGCCTCTTCCAGTTCCTTTAATATTGTATAAGAAGAGCGCTTGGAATGCGCCTCGCTTCCCTGCTTGGCTCATAAAAGGCTGCGCTGGCCCAAAGCCAGTCCAGTTGCTCTCTTCCTCTGGGGGGGAGGAGGGGGAAGGGGCCGGCAACGCCAGTCTGGAGACTGGCCAGCAGTAAAGATGGTGGACGGGGAAAGGCAAAGGGGGAACTCGGCCCTGTGCAGGCCTCTGTCCTCGCCGGGCACCGGCCAAGCCGGCGCATCCTCTCGGCCAAAGGCGAGCAGCAAGTCGGTCCCTCCCCAGCCGGGTCCCTTCGGAGAGCCCTTCTAGCATGGGGTCTTGTTAAGGGGACCGCGGGTCGCCAAAGGTGTCTCTGGGGAGCCACAAACCAAAGTGCCAGGAGCCAAGAAAGCCCCCCACAACCACAAGGAGAAGGAGATGTCTTGGGATCGTTTCCTGGCCTCTAGTTAAAGCCGGGGCTTCCCTGGTGGTCCCCCATCCCGGTTCAACCTCAGCCCGGGAAAGGCGAGCCTGGTGCGGCCCCCTGCCGAACGAGGCCTTTGTCCTTCGAAGCAGGGGAGGAGAACCGGGCCGGACGGGCGGCTCGCTACGGGGCTCTCCTCGCGTAAGGACCCCCGACCTCTGCCGCTCCCTTCCCTTTGCTCCTGCCGAGCGCGGGCCGAACACGGACGGTTCCCTGGATGATTCTGGGACGCGAATAAAGCAAGGAGCCTGAGCCGCCCAGTCAGCGCTTTTCATGAATGCATTTATTCCGGGGGGAGGGGGTGGCTGGACAGATGGGGAGATGGCAAGGCGAGGAGGCTCCTTTGCCAAGCGCTGAAAGCTGCAGAGACGCAGCCAACCGCCCCCCCCTCCGCCGCGTTCCCGGCTGTAAATTCTGAGCAAATCCTCTCGGCTTCTCTGCATCGCATCTGGCCTCGCGGCGGGGCAGCTGTCTAGCTCAGGAACACTCGCCTGGCTTCAGAAATCGGCCCGAGGCGAAACATCCCCGAAACAGCCGGGCTGGTTCCACAGAAAGTTCGCGGAGGCCCTTGGTCCTCCGGGTGCCCCTGTCTGGAGCAGAGCGTCTTACCCTCCGGAGGCCCAGGAGCTCTGACTGCAGGTCTGAAGCCCCCTCCCGCCCTCAGCCCGGGGATTCCCTGCTGGGCGTTCATCTCGGGGCGAAGGCTGGCACCCGGATCCGCTATGCCCAAGCCCTACGGCTCTGCAAGCAGCCACCAGAGGGCGCTGCGCTTCCACGCCGGACCCGCGAGCGGCCGAAATGGGCCGGCCGGTTCTTCCAAGCGGCGTCACTGCGGGACGAGACCCCCCGCCCCTCCCCAACTGGAGCCCGGAGAGCCTCCCTGCGGAGGGTATCCTGGCGCTGCTTCAGGGGAGGGTTGGAGTGGATGCCGGGTCGGAGACATTGAAGCGGAAGGGCGGGGTCCGGTCAAAGGTGCGCCCCCGTCGATGGGAGGACCCCAGGTGCGGAGCCACCCAAGGAGGCGCACCACGGCCGCTTTGGTAAAGAGGCAAGCCGGTTCTGCAGGCTGGGAGATGCTGTGGGGAGGCTGAAACCCATTTGCCCCCAGGGATGCTCTTTGCCTGTTCTGATTTCCCCACTGCTTTCCCAACTTTGTGTGGGTCCAGTTCCCATCATCCCCTGCCAACCCATCCGCTTAGGCAATGTCCCCCCCCCACAGCTGGGAGAGGTGTGGACTTAACTCCTAGAATTCCCCAGACTGCTCTGCTCTGCTCTGCTCTGGAGTTCTGGGAGTTGAAGTCCACATCTCTTCCAGTTTTCAAGGCTGAGGCATCTTGATCTAGGGGATGATGGGAGTTGGAGTCTGGCACAGGGGGCCTCAGTGTTTGCTTCTGCCAGGACAAGCAGGTGCCCTTTGTACGTCCTCTGCAGCATCAGATAGAGCCTGCTGTGCCCAGAGCCAGGCCTGCCTCTCTAAGGAAGGAAGGTGGTATTCACGATCCAAAATAATGACGTTTCCTTAATGGCTCAGATCGCAATACGTAGACCAGATTGGTTCATGCCTTAACCTACCAATGGCCAAAGTAATCTGTGCAGCTCTGGGTTGGCTGCTTGCATCAGACCCAGTTCTGGAGGTGATCTCTGGATCCCACCAAGGCCAGGATTCCTGAATCCATCTGATTGTGGGAAGATTGAGCAAGCCCCTTCCTAGGATCTGGAGAAGACAGGTCAAAGTAGGGCAAACTCTCCCCTTCACAGCTGGGTGGCCTTGAGGACTTCATATCTTTGGGGCCCGGGAGATGTCACAGGCTATGGGTATAGGTTGGGGGGGGGAATGGCTTCAGAGGTGGGTTTCAGCAGGTTCTGACCAGTTCTAGAGAACCGATAGCGGAAATTTTGAGTAGTTCGGAGAATTGGTAGTAAAAATTCTGACTGGCCCCACCCCCATCTATTCTCTGCCTCCCGAGTCCCAGGAAGGGGAGGAAATGGGGATTTTGCAGCATCCTTCCCCAGAGTGAGGTGGGAATGGAGATTTCCCACCCCACCAAGCCACACCCACCAAGCCATGCCATGCCCACCAAGCCACGCCCACAGAACCATCGTAAAAAAAATTTGAAACCCACCACTTGCACAGCTCCCTTCACCTGACCCAGAGAGCCAGACTTGCCCAGAAGGCTGTTTCAGAGTCTGCAGCTGCTCAGAGATATTTTGATCTGTTGATAACCTTATCTATTTTTAGACCTTGAAGCTTCTGCCCGGTAAGCAAACAGAGCAGGTAGAGAGACCTTTCTGGGATACAGAGAGGAGAGACAGAGGGGACAATGTGGTTTCTCTCTGTTGCTCTGCCTTCTTGACACGGGACCCACACCCTGCAGGCAGAGATCCCTGTGGAAAGCATCTGGGAGGCTCCCCAAACGGAACTGCCCAGGGGCTGCCCTCCTTTTGAACTCCTGAATAACAGAATAACAGAGTTGGAAGGGACCTTGGAGGTCTTCTAGTCTAACCCCCTGCTCAACAGGAGAGCCTATATCAGGGGTCTCCAATTTTGGAACTTTAAGAATTCTGAGAGTTGTAGTCCACCAGTCTTATTGCCAAGGTTGGACACCCTTATCCTAATTGTTCTCACCTTAGTCCTAGGTGGCTTTTCTCTTTGATTAGCTTCTATCTGTGACCGTTGATTCGGCCTCTTGTGCTAGGGAGGGCTTTGCCCTTAATAGCGCCTTTATCAGCAACCTGCCCAGGAGTTGTAAATATGAGCAGAGACAGCTGCTCTCCATCTGTCCTTCCCTGGGAAGTGAGTGTGTGGGGCGGAGGGTGGATTCAACAGCAAAAAGGTCCAGGAGTTGCCTTTTCGAACAGGATCCAGTGATAGATTTTGGTTTTTTTAAAGGAGGCATCACTGGATTTGGGTGAGGTGAGAGATCCTCCAGCCAAAGGAGCGAAGTAGGAGTCCAGCAGCATCCTGCCCCTTCTTTTCAGAAAGCCTCCTGAAAGTGGGGCAGAGTCCTGCTGGAACAGACGACTCTCCTGGGAGCTGGGCTGTGGTTAAACCAGAGGATGGCATTAATTACTGAACCATCTCTTGGGGGCCTGGTCACCTCCGTTCTCTTTCCTTCTTCTCCTACCTGGCACAATGAGGGCTACTTCTGGCTCAAGTGCAGAGCCGGAAGCACAACATGGTCTGTTAGTGTTCAGTTTGCTTGTCGTTTCTAGAAAAGCGAGTTGTGATGTTGCTGTTATTTGGAAGAGTCTGTCAAGAGTGCTCAGAGCATGTGATGAGTGCTTTTCGATCCTTGGAAGCTGGGAATTTCATTGCAGGGATGACACCAACAGCACAGGCTCCTCTACAGATGCCACACAGCTCTGCTCTAGAATCCATTTTCCACATCTGGGCTCAGCACATAAAGCTTTGAGGCCAGGCCTCTGAGC